>NC_057810.1:271851704-272005377 GCF_018294505.1 Triticum aestivum
GCGTGAAACCGCCGCTGTCGTCGCCATGGCTGCGACCACCGTGCTCCCCGCGCCGTGAGAAGACGCCCAGAAGGACCGCCACGGTCCACTTAGTCCAATCCAAGGACCGAATCAAGCGGGGAAGGTCCGTACACTCGCCATCGACACTATCTTCATCTTGTATATCATCGTCATCCGCCGTCGATTCCCACCACTCCGGTCCACCCCGACCTCCCCGACCTCACCATCGAGCTCGCTGTGAGCTTCTCCTCCATCTCCCCTATTTTTTCCCCTTCAATCTGACGCCGTAGATTGCTCGTCCCGTCGTGCCCGAAGCTCCATGCCCGCAGCCATGCTCGTCCGCTGCGCCCTGGCCATGCCCCGCACTCGCCTGCTGCCTTGGACGCCCGCGCCCCGTGCACCGCGCGCGTCCGCGGCCGTTCGCTGCCGCACTCCACTGCTGCGCCCGCCTGATGCTGCCGATCTGCTGCTGGTTGTGCTGCTCATGATTAACTGCTGCTGCTCCTGCCTGCTATGCCGCTGCCGCCGGTGTCCGCACACCGCTCACCGTCGACCACCGCTCCCTGCGCTAGCCGCGGGTCGTTGCTCCCAGCTCCCTGTCTCCTAGCGTCGGCCGGCTCTGGCCGCTGTGCTTGTGTGCATGTGTGAGCACAGTGCTGCTTGTGTGTCTCACACGAACGGCCGGCCCTTGTCTACTAGTAGTATTACTCCCTCCTTCCGTCTATATAGGGCCTAATGCATTTTTTAAGACCGCATTTGACTATTGACAAGATTAATAGTACATGACATGCACAATGTGAAAATTATATCATTGAAATCTCCTTTCACACACGAATTTAACGGTGTGCTTTGTGTAAGTTGCATGTCATATATTATTGCTCTAATATTTGGTCAAAGTTAGCGTCGAAAAACGCATTAGGCCCTATATACATGGAAGGAGGGAGTAGGTTTAGTTTAGTAGTATTAAATTAACGCTAATTAAGTTGTTAGCAAATGACAAATGGGTCCAACTAAATTAGATTATGTGAAAGCCCCTGTTAACCAAACTAACTAACCCTGTTAGTATTTGATAGGACTATGACAGTGCCCCCCCCCACCTCTAAATAAACCGTTTAAAATCAATCTTTAAAGACTTGTGACACTGACAGAAGGGTCCCACCTGACCCTTTGACTAGTCAAAGTAGACCCAGTCAAACGATGACTGGGTTGCTGACTCGGCACTCCCCTGGCCCACGGTCATGCACTCTGGCTAGAGTGACACTAGGTGACAGAAGAATATTCTGATTTAACTCGAATTAAAATAAATTCAGAAAATGTTTAAATCTTTGGAAATTCACATAAATTAATCCGTAACTCGGATGAAAATACTTTGTACATGAAAGTTGCTCAGAACGACGAGACGAATCCGAATACGCTCTCCGTTCGTCCGCCACACGTCCCTAGCATAGTGAACACGCAACCTTTCCCCTCCGTTTCATTTGTCTGAAAATGCCAAACTTAGGGAAACTTTCCAGGATATTTTTCCCCTTCCCCTGTACTGCGTAGCCTTCCGTTAGTTCACCCCTAGCGCTGCTTATTGTGTTTTCATGCATAGTATTGTACTTGTTTGCTCTGTATTTATTGTTTCTTCCCCCTCTTCTCTCCGGTAGACTCCGAGATCGATGTTGATGCCGCTGTGATCGACTAAGTCACCGACAACCCTTCTTCCCTTTCAGTGGAGCTTCCAGGCAAGCCCCCCCCTTTGATCATCCCGATATCGCCCGTTCCATTCTCTCATGCTTGCATTAGATTTTGCTATTGTTATTGTTTGCTCCTATTCTGATGCATAGCCTACTTTTGTAACATGCTTATTGTTACCTATCTGGTTATCCTAAACTGCTTAGTATAGTTTGGTTAGTGATCCATCGGTGACCCTCACCTTGTCCTTGTTGCCCCTGCTTCATCATTGAAGACCCGATCAATGGGATCGAAGACCATGCCCTGGCACCGCACATCACTTTCCCCTTAGTTGCTCGACACTACTGGGTTACTATCGAGTGCTGAGGGTGAGACCTCTACATCACTTCTGATGTTAACCCTGTAGTGTTGCTATTCGGTCGTGGTCACCGAGGATGATTCCGCCTTAACCACTTCCGATACGACTCTGTCGTGCAACCCCTCAAGTGTGAACCTCGGGGGTGGTTCCTCTTATGTTCACCTTGATGATTACATTGAGTGGAATTCACCGGGGGTGATTCCTCGGGTTTTCCCCTTGATGTTTGGACACACGGATACTTGGACTTTACCATTGTTACTTGGAAAGGCGGGTCGACCCTGAGGGGTACCCGCGAGTGATGTGGAGACGGGTTGACCTGGAGGGTGCCCGCGAGATAATTATGAGGCGTGGCCTGGCATTCCTAGCCCTTGCCGCAAGTCCTCGAGACGGGGCAACGGGGTCACGTCTTTTGTGAGTCTCTGCTTGTTACTGTGCGTTCCTAATCCACTACGATTTGGATATTTGATCCGAGGCGCCTCTGGCCTGATAGCACTAACCATCACATGGGCATAGTATGGGCGTTCTGCGTCGTATGCATCAGCCAAAGCTTAATAGATGCCAGCGACGGAGCGGCGCGCGCCAGGTTGGACTGGTAAGCACATGCCTTTTTGGAGGAGGTAGCTAGGTCTGCTCACCGGCCGCGTACGCAACATGCAGGAGTTCCCGGGGGTGATGGCCCATGATCCCTGGGGGCATAGGTTTAGTCCGGCGTGTTGACCTCTCTATTAAGCCTAGGTCGGGCTGCAGCGTATTGTTTGGCCGAGGCCGGGCATGATCCAGGAAAGTGTGTCCGGCCGGAGTTAATTAAGCGTGATGGGTAAGTTGGTGCACCCCTGCAGGGAAGAAAACATCTATCGATAGCCTGTCCTACGGTAACGGACACTTGGAGTTGTATCTCGATCGATACAACTAGAACTGGATACTTGTGATGAGAATTGGATGGTGATGAGAAATGGATAGTATGGCTCTGGGATTTCTTTCTCGCAGGGAGTCGAGAAAAGATCTCTGGCCGAGGTTGATAACACTACTATTACTTTACTTTATGCTACTCTACTCCCTCCTGTTTGCCGCAAGATGGTGGTTTCCAGAAGATGCTAGTCTTCGATAGGACTAGGCCTTCTCTCTATTCTGGCAATTCTACAGTTCAGTCCACATATACAACCCATTTCATTGATACCAATGCATATGTAGTGTAGTTCCTTGCTTGCGAGTACTTTGGATGAGTACTCACGGTTGCTTTGCTCCCCCTTTTCTCCCTTTCTTCTTCTTTCCGGTTGATGCAACCAGATGTCGGAGCCCAGGAGCCAGATGCCACTGCCGATGCTTACTTCTACGTGGAGGCCGCCAACGACTAGGAGTAGTTAGGAGGCTACCCGGCAGGAGGCCTTGCCTTTTCGATCGTAGATTCTTTTGTGCTAGCCTTCTTAAGGCAAACTTTTCTAACTTATGTCTATACTCAGATATTGTTGCTTCTGCTGACTCTTGTGTATTCGAGCTGATGTATTCGAGCCCTTGAGGCCCCTGGCTTGTAATATAAAGCTTGTATTATTTTAATTTGTGTCTAGAGTTGTGTTGTGTTATCTTCCTGTGAGTCCTTGATCTTGATCGTACACATTTGCGTGTATGATTAGTGTATGATTGAATCGAGGGCATCACAAGTTGGTATCAGAGCAGACTATGTGTAGGTAGCCCCCTTTCCAACTCCTTGGCTGAAGTTGAGTCTAGAAAACCGAAAATCATTTTACTAACTTGGCTGTGTGGCTTACGGGCCCACGTCGCCAATTGGGTGGTATTAGGATCTTTTATTCCTCGTCTGTACTCTAAGACTCTGATCTCTCTTCCATTCGGGTTAAACGATTTTATTAACTCTAACATTAGGATCTCGTAACTACTTTCTCTTACATTAGGATCTCGTAACTACTTCCTCCCAGAGAGCCCCTTATTACAGATGATCGCCTGCTGCACCAGAAGATTCTGAATATACCCTATGATGTTCTCTTGAGACTTTGTGTCCATCGCTTTTGCAATTACCTTGCAACGGTATATCCTTATGGATAACTACGCATGCTTGCCATTCTTCAGTCATTCCCTGTTGCTCTTGTTATTACCAGATGCCCCGAAATACTCTCCGTTGCCCCGAGAATCCTTTGAGTTTACTGCGTTGCAGTTCTTCACCACATGAATACCCCTATGGATAATTCCTTGCACTTATCGAGTATTCGCTCATCCCTAGCTATTCTTGTGTTTCACAAAATTCTTCGAAATATTATTCGATCCTCTGAAAATCCTTAATAGCCTATTCCTCTTGTTCTTCCTTACCTGCTTGCATTTTGGTTAATTCCATTTGTCTAGCAATATTCATTAAAATCCTTTGCGATTGTCATCCTTACCCTGTCGATTCAACATGTGTGTGAATGCATATAATCATCAGTTGATCCTTTTAAATGATCTTTCCGGCTCAGACGTCACTCCGGACATGAGCTGGTTCTCGGCAAACCAAACCTTAATTGATTGTTGATCTATATCTATTCAACTTACTTGTCTTTTGATTAGAGCATCTGCTTCTGATCCCCTGAATTGGAAATCATGATTCCTTTGCATTTAAGCTTTGGAATTATCAGATATTTCCAAAATCCGATGCCTCTGCATTATTTATTCTTCTGATCGAATATCGATACTCACATCAGCTCCGTTGTGGATCGTCGGATCCATTATTGGATTATCATCCGACAGTGTCCTTCATATTCAAAGAACCTCGTGAAGTTCTTTCCCAGATACATAATGCCTTTGGTAATTGTATCCTCTCCTTTTGTCAACCATGCTCTGCTTTCAAGCTTGTGTTGTTTACTTCTGAAGTTTGTGGAATAGGTTCCTGAGATGCCCCTATCGGTTGAACCTATGCTTCCCATAATCCTTTTGAACCCAAGAGTTTTAACGAGTCTTACTCTTCTGGTGTTTAGCCAGATAACATTTCAACACAACAACTTCATCGAAAGCGAGAAGTAAATGAAATGATATGCATTGAAGAAGTGGGAGTCGACCTTGAACTTTGTGTTCATGCCCATGGACCCGATGTAGATCTTATCATGGAAGCTTCTCTTAAAATTAATTATCCCCATGGTATAAGATCATCTTATATTTGGGATTTGATCCTTTGCAACCGTGGTTCTGACCATAAGTGTTCCACTTTGATCCCATTTCTCAGACAAGTTAAAGTACTCGCCTTCTGTAGATCAATACATCTCCGCAACCTCTATTTTGATCTTCCTATGATTATTACCCTCCAGTATCTCGAGGATATCAAAAGACCGTGTTGCTTCCTATGAGTCTTCATCTAGTATTGCTTCTCACCGATTTCATATTTCCCCTGGGTTCTGATTTATTAGTCACTCAAGAACACATTTATTAGTCACTCAAGAACACCGATGAGTGAATCGATCCCGCACTCCGAATCAGTAACTCTTAAGTGATTTTCGTTGCTTACGAGTTAAATAATCCATCAAGTCATTCCTAGCCTAATCGGGTATATCATTATCGTGCTAATTTTAACTGTGCTACCTGGTCCTTATTCCCGAAGCACAACTTTTCGACGATGAGTGAAGCTTACGTCGATCTTCCTCATCTTATCATTCTGCTTTGAACAGCAAGCTTGATTTCGAGTTTGTGACGTACTCGTGGTTCTAATAACATTTCGCTTCATCATTCCTTTGACTTGATGTCATCGCCCATCGATTACATCTTCATGAAATCTCTCGACAATTGTGTCGTGATCGTCATCAACAATCTGAGCTCTTCCAGGATATCAATCGAATTGTGATGAGAAATACCATCCTTGCCCGTCGATGATTTGTGTTATCATCGACAACATTCTTGTCTTCCCCCCAACACAAACTTATTCATAAATTTTGGAACTACATTCTTTTTGACATGTCGGTGGATTGCTGCTGACTCCTTGGCCACCTCCTCATATTTTCCTTGCTGAAATTATATGACTTATTTTATAAGTTGTTTCGGATGAATCCTTTTGTGTTTCCGAAGTCCGACCTTTACCTATTGACCATATCAATGCTATCTTGAAGCATGACGGTGGTACTCAAACATCAACCAGAACATTCAAAGCACAATGCTAAATGTTTCTTGATCAGTTACCCTAACACTGTTGTATGGGTAATATCATGATTCTTCCCTCTCCCCATTATCTAAATGCTTTTGAACTTGCTGTCCTATCATGTATATCCTTCTCCGCTTTTCCTTGGGAAGGATATACTCCCAACTCTTATGTGTAAATACATCTTCCTTTCCATTGGGTTGTCTGATTTGATAATCATATTTTTCCTTTCCACTGATATGTTTAACCCTTCTTGTGATCTATATGATATAAGAAGTAATAATTCCCTATTTATGTAAATGCTTTGGTGTACAACTCTATCAGTAAGACCCTGTTACTATTGTTGATGACATCCCGGTAACCACCGATCGACGAGAACCTTGCCTATAGGTCCGCCTCTTTCGACGAGCAGGAAAATGGTTCTCTTCGTCCCTTGCCCTTGGTACCAATGTTGTTGCCAACATAACTGGCATGCTATTCTTTGACATGCCTCGCTATCATGACCATGCAAGATGTCAGCGCCCTTTGTAGGACCTTGAAGTATGTCTAGAGGGGGGGGGTGATTAGACTACTTGACCAATAAAAGCTTAACCTTTTCCCAATTTTAGAGTTTGGCAGATTTTAGCTATTTTAGGACAAGTCAAGCAATCATCACACAATTGAAGCAAGCTTGCAAAGAGTATATAGGCAGCGGAAATTAAAGCATGCAACTTGTAAGAAAGTAAAGGGAAGGGTTTGGAGGACTCAAACGCAATTGGAGACACGGATGTTTTTGGCGTGGTTCCGATAGGTGGTGCTATCGTACATCCACGTTGATGGAGACTTCAACCCACGAAGGGTAACGGACGCGCGAGTCCACGGAAGGCTCCACCCACGAAGGGTCCATGAAGAAGCAACCTTGTCTATCCCACCATGGCCGTCGCCTACGAAGAACTTGCCTCACTAGCGGTAGATCTTCATGAAGTAGGCGATCTCCTTGCCCTTACAAACTCCTTGGTTCAACTCCACAATCTTGTCGGAGGCTCCCAAGTGACACCTAGCCAATCTAGAAGACGCCACTCTCCAAGAAGTAACAAATGGTGCGTTGATGATGAACTCCTTGCTCTTGTGCTTCAAATGATAGTCTCCCCAACACTCAACTCTCTTTCATAGGTTTTGGATCTGGTGGAAAGAAGATTTGAGTGGAAAGCAACTTGGGGAAGGCTAGAGATCAAGATTCATATGGTAGGAATGGAATATCTTGGCCTCAACACATGAGTAGGTGGTTCTCTCTCAGAAATGGTAAGTTGGAAGTGTAGGTTCGTTCTGATGGCTCTCTCCACGAATGAAGAGGAGGTGGAGGGTATATATAGCCTCCACACAAAATCTAACCATTACACACAATTTACCAAACTCAGTGGGACCGGATCATTAAACTCGGTCGGGCCAATTTAGTAAACCTAGTGACCGTTAGTGATTTTTGGTGGGACTGACATGCATCTCGGTGAGACCGATTCGGTTAGGGTTAGGGCATAACGTAATCTCGGTAAGACCGATTACACAAACTCGGTGAGACCGATTTGGTAATAAGCTTTCTAGAGAGTTGGTCACGTAAACTCGGTGGGACCGATTTGCTCTATTCGGTGAGACCGAAATGTTACAAAAAGGAAACAGAGAGTTTACATTGCAATATCGGTGGGACTGATCGCTCACTTCGGTTAGACCGAAACGTTACGAAGGGAAACAGAGAGATTACAACCCCATCTCGGTGAGACCGAGATCCCTATCGGTAAGACCGATTTGCTTAGGGTTTGTGGCAGTGGCTATGACTTTTGGAATCGGTGGTGCGGATAGGAAGAATCGGTGAGACCGATTTTGGCTTTGGGTTTAGGTCATTTGTGGATGTGGGAAAGTAGTTGAGGGTTTTGGAGCATATCACTAAGCACATGAAGCAAGAGGCTCATTAAGCAAAACCTCATCCCTCATTGATAGTATTGGCTTTTCCTATAGACTCAATGTGATCTTGGATCACTAAAATGTAAAATGAAGAGTCTTGATCCTTTCTCCTTAGTATTTTGAGGGATCCACTTTCATCATCCATGCCATGCCATTCATTGAGCTTTCCTGAAATAATAGTCTTCGAATAGCATTAGCTCAATGAACTATATGTTGTTATGAATTACCAAAACCACCTAGGGATAGTTGCACTTTCAATCTCCCCCTTTTTGGTAATTGATGACAACATATAGATCAAAGCATCGACAAATGATAATACGATTGAATAACATCGTCGCTTTGAGAAGTATGTGATAAGCAAGAGCTCCCCCTAAATTTGTGCATGGGTTAATTTGCTTTGGACTACAGATGCACAATCAATTAGTCTCATGGGTTACTCTTCCATGTCACATAAATCTTGGTGGAGCGCTCAAAATAATAAACCATGAATACATGCACTCATCACCAAGCATAGTGAATGATCACATAAGATAGATAGGATAATATCAAGCATGCATAAGTGTAGCTTATGATCAAACACATGATCATCAATGTCTCACAAGCATAGTATCTCAACCAAAAGCAAACAAAGTTTAAAGAACACCAAATAAAGCAAGAGAGAACAAAAGCAACACTCTCTCTCTCTCGAAGCCTATGATCTATACATTTTTCTCCCCCTTTGGCAACAAGTTACCAAAAAGTTCATAGAAAATGCATAGTGCTAGATCGACTCTCAGGCTTGATCTTCTGGTGGTGGTGTCCTAATAGCTCCTTGGACGAAGGCTTCAGTTGAAGTAGAGGGTGCTAGAGTGGATGCTGGAGCTGGTTGCACTGGAACTGTAGGGGCAGTAGCTGGTGTTGAAGTTGTTGCTCTAGTGTCTGTCACTGGCACTGCAACTGACCTCTGGGTTCTGGGCACTCTGGCAAACACATTGGTGGTAGTCTTGCCCTGTCTCTCCTGCATATCATCCTGCAGCTGCTCTACAACTGACTGAATCTCAGTTACTTTAACATCAAGGTCATGGAATTTGAGTTCCATGATTCTCTTAAGGCTCTCCTGATTCTGAGTGAGGGTGGCCAGTCCTTTCTCAATCCTCAATGTAGATGCTATCAAGTAACCAAGCTACTCCTGTTTGGTTTTCAAGAAATATTCAGATGCCTCCTCTTGAGTTGGCATCTTGGCAGCCTTCTCCTTCTTTGCCATCTCCTTCTTCTCCTGAGCTTGAACTGATTGTGGATCATCTTCATTCATGACAACCCCATTGTCCTCAAAGTCTGGATAGTGGAAAATGTTCCTTATCCAACTGATATTTCCCTGTGCCCATCTTTGAGTTAATCAATTCCTGAATCTGAGGGCATATCCACAGCTCCTCTCCTGATCTGCTGCAGTCCTCTTGATTGTTTCAATTATTAGGCTCATGACTTTGAACTTCTGTGGCACATCAAACACATGCAATATGTTGATGGCATGTCCTCTGATCATGTTATGGTCACCAGACTTGGGCAACAGAGTGTGCCTCAGAGTCCAATTTATGGTTGGCAACCCTGACAGCAGAAAGTGAACTGACCCAAACTTGTGAGTCTCAACTGCCTTGTCTAGAATTTCCTTATACATGTGAGCCATTGAATTGTGACCCAACTTCTTCTTTCCATAAATGTCCAGGTCATCCTCATTTTCCTTGGGGGCATTTATCAGACTTGTCCATTCTTCAACAGTGGAATGGTACCTTGTACCTTCAGACATCCAAACTATTCTACCATCTGGGTAAAAATGTGCTGTGGAGTAGAACTGCATGATAAGCTCATCATTCCAGTTGGTGAACTTCTGTCCAACAAAATCAGCAGCTCCACAAGCAACAAAGCTTTCTTGCACTCTAGGATAGTGCTGCTCATTGTCCCTGATGTAGGTCCAGTCGACCCACCTCATGTCACAGACTATAGGCTTCTTGTCCAACAAAATTGTTTCATAAAAGTCCTGTTGTTCCTTTGTATGGAACCTGTAGTCAACATCAGTTCTTCTTCTTGAAGCATATGGATCTTCCATCCTCCACAGTCTCAGCCCTGAATCCTTCCTGATTCTCATGTCCTCAGCCACAGGATGGGCATCATTGTGGTCTGGTATCTTGGGCTTGAGCTTTCTTAGGACCTGTCCTTCTTCATCCTCATCTTCAGCAACATTGGGCACTGGGGCCTTGTTCTTCTCAGCAGCTGGAATACTCCTAGTATTCCTCTTTGGAACTTGCTTGGCCTTGGAGGCAGCTTTGGGTGCATCCTTGGGCTTGGATGTTGCAGCCCCTGATCTGATTGCATCACCCATAAGTTTGGGTGCCTTAGGTGCTGGTGCAGCATCCTCTTCCTCTTCTTCAGAATCTCTTCTCATAGAGGGCTTTCCAAGGACCTTGGCAGTTGTGGTTCTTGCTCTCTTCTTTTTCTTGTCCAGATCACAATCATCCTCTGATTCAATTGTGAACTTCATAGTTTCACCAGTGGGGACTTTCTGAGGTTTGGAAGAAGTGACTTTCTTCTCAGGTGCTTCTTTGGGTTGAGCCTGAGCTGGCACTTGAGTGGACTTTCTGGCCTTTGGCATTGGTGTCCTCTTGGCAGGAACTTTCTTCTTCAGACCTGGCTTAGTGCTATGTGCAGAGCCATATTCCTTCTTAAGCACCACTTTCTTGGAGGTGGCCTCATCTTCCTCAGCTTTGTAATCTTCATCCTCTGAATCTGAAGTTCTTTTCCTCCTTTGCCTAGTTGCAGCCTTAGGAAAATTGCTAGGAGTACTTCTGCTCCCTTCATCTGTAGTTGAGGGACTAGTGCCCTCACTCAAGTCCATCTGCTCTACTAACCTATTCTGGCTGTCACTCTGATCTGACATTCTGCAAAAGCTGACTGCTGACCCTGTGAAGAGTTATAGATGAGATAGAATAGATGAGCATCACAAAATGCAGAGATTTTTGCAAAAAGAATGATTCAAAAGTTCAGTTTTAGTTTTCCACAGAAAGCATTTCGGATCAACCGATTTTCAAACTCGGTGATACCGAAGCAGTTTTGGAACCTAAACTGATGATCTCGGTTGGACCGAGTCACAGTTCGGTGGCACCGAGACTGCTAGGGTTTCACAGAATCCTCAAATCGGTCGCACCGATTAGTAATTCTCGGTCAGACCGAGAGTCACTAGTGCAATGGCATATGCCAAATCGGTGAGACCGAGTTTTTCAACTCGGTGGGACCGAGATGGTTTCGGCGGAAACCTAACCCTAAAAATTTGAATCTCATCAAATCTATGGACTACTTTGGCTGGATAGAGGAGTTTCAATCGTGGCAAGATTCAATAAAAATACAATGTGCTTGGAATCAGACATGGATAGCACAAAGATCAAGTCCATACCCTAACTTGGCGGTGGACTTGCTACGACGACAACGGCGGGGACGAAATCCGTTGACGGCGGCGGAGACCAGCGACAGGAGGCTACTGGCGACGAGGAGACGATCCGGAGACCTCAGATGGCAGGGTGAGCTATTGCACGGGCGAAGGGTTTCGGAGAAATTTCCAAAATTTTGCCCGTGGCTATATATAGCCCAACCCTGTCGGTGTGACCGAGTGGAACAACTCGGTGGCACCGAGTTGCATAACTGTGTTCAGTTACAGCAAATCGGTGATACCGAAAAGTTCAAATCGGTTGCACCGAGATTGAAAACTCAAATCAACTTGATGATCTCGGTAGGACCGAAATGGAGGAATCGGTCTGACCAAGAATCACAAAGAGGTTTAGGAAGTTTAAGTCTATGACGAATCAGGGACTCCGAGTGCTCCTCACACAGAGTGGTTCGAATCTGACTTGATCAAATTTTGTGATGTAGCATGAATAGAGTTTGAGATGAGAAAAGCATAGATAGCTAAAGAAGGTTCTTAGGCATTCTTGTCCATCCACTTGGCTAAAAGAAAAGAACCCAAACAATCAAAACAACAAGTGGATGTCCTTGAATGAGTAAAATATGCATCAACATGCTCACACAATAAGATGGCAAATGAAATATGTGGCAAAGCATGCACAACCAATTCTAGCATCTATCAAACAATTGGCTATGACGAGGTCATCTATATATGAGTATATTGACTTAGGAGTCAAATGAGAACATTTGATCATAGGTCATACTCATCGTTTAAGCTCAAGTGGGGTTACCACTTTTACATAATGCATTGATGTGTTCACACCATTAGAGTTGCTTTGACTCAATTCTTAGAGTTAAGCACCCCTAGATGTGAGATCCCCCCTTAGAGGGATGAACTAACCTTAGGTTTTGTCGATGATGACTTCATGTAGGTGTTGAAGATGTGGATGCTCAATGTTGGTGTAGATCATTTGGAGCAATCCTTTGGAGTGAGTTGCACTTTCAACTTACCTACATGGGTTAGTCCCACAAGGAACAAACAAGAATATCTATAGACATAGAGTGATGCACACACAAGATGATGTCCATGAAATCATTAGGTTACCTTGTCCCTTGCCTTACCAACATGAGGGCTTGTGACTCCTTGAACTAGTGCAAGATGTGGAAGTTGATTGCACTTGTTCTTGCCAAAATGATATGAGTGAAGAATGTTGGCGGAGTCTAAATCTGAGAACGGGTTAATAACCGGACCAAAACTAAACTATACCCGTACACGTACCTCTCAAAACCAAACCTGAACCATAACCAAATAATACCATTTCCAGCCCAACCAAAACTGCACCCAATGTTTTTTCCACCCAAACCGGTCCACACCCAGTATGTAACCATGGGTTTAAACCCAATACATAACTGTATCCAACTTTAGTTTAACAGTTACATGCCAAACAATAATTTAGCAGAAACATCCAAGACTTGCCTGAATCGGCAACAAAGAACTTTTAGAACAGCTAAAAAAGACAAGGCGGGCAATGTGGACGCATAACCAAATCATTTAACGGTAGAGCACATCCATGTCCTGTTTTAACCTCAAATACTTTTAAGTCTTCAGCCTTTAGGGGTAGATTCATGTGGTGACAATATGCAGGATAATAAAGATAACATGTTCCATGGCACATTCCTAACAATTAACTCCACTACAAAATTCAGTCTAGAGAAAGTTCAAAATCATGACGACGACACAAAGACAATGAAACACGGCATCTGTTGGGGAACGTAGTAATTTCAAAAAAATTCCTACGCACACGCAAGATCATGGTGATGCGTAGCAACGAGGGGAGAGTATGATCTACGTACCCTTGTAGATCGCAACGGAAGCGTTGACACAATGTAGAGGAAGTAGTCATACGTCTTCTTCCCGATCCGACCAATCCAAGCACCGTTACTCCGGCACCTCCGAGTTCTTAGCACACGTACAGCTCGATGACGATCCCCGGGCTCCGATCCAGCAAAGCTCCGGGGAGGAGTTCCGTCAGCACGACGGCGTGGTGACGATCTTGATGTTCTACCGTCGCAGGGCTTCGCCTAAGCACCGCTACAATATGATCGAGGTGGAATATGGTGGAGGGGGGCACCGCACACGGCTAAGGAACGATCACGAAGATCAACTTGTGTGTTCATGGGGTGCCCCTGCCCCCGTATATAAAGGAGGGAGGGAGGAGGAGGCCGGCCCTAGGAGGGGAGCGCCATGGGGAGTCCTACTCCCACCGGGAGTAGGATTCCCCCTTTTCCTAGTCCAACTAGGAGTCCTTCCATGTATTAGGAGTAGGAGACAAGGAAGGGGAAGAGAGAAGGGAAGGAAGGAGGGGGTGCGGCCCCTCCCCCTAGTCCAATTAGGACTAGACCATGGGGGGGTGCGCGGCCTGCCCTAGGCAGCCCCTCTCTCTTTCCCGCAGGGCCCAATAAGGCCCAATACTTCTCCCCGGCGAATTCCCGTAACTCTCCGGTACTCCGAAAAATACCCGAATCATTCGGAACCTTTCCGAACTCCGAATATAGTTGTCCAATATATCGATCTTTATGTCTCGACCATTTCGAGACTCCTCTTCATGTCCCCGATCTCATCCGGGACTCCGAACTCCTTCGGTACATCAAAACTCATAAACTCATAATATAACTGTCATCGAAACCTTAAGCGTGCGGACCCTACGGTTCGAGAACAATGTAGACATGACCGAGACATGTCTCCGGTCAATCACCAATAGCGGGACCTGGATGCCCATATTGGCTCCTACATATTCTACGAAGATCTTTATCGGTCAGACCACATAACAACATACGTTGTTCCCTTTGTCATCGGCATGTTACTTGCCCGAGATTCGATCGTAGGTATCCAATACCTAGTTCAATCTCGTTACCGGCAAGTCTCTTTACTCATTCGGTAATACATCATCTCGCAACTAACTCATTAGTTGCAATGCTTGCAAGGCTTATGTGATGTGCATTACCGAGAGGGCCCAGAGATACCTCTCCGACAATCGGAGTGACAAATCCTAATCTCGAAATACGCCAACCCAACATCTACCTTTGGAGACACCTGTAATGCTCCTTTATAATCACCCAGTTATGTTGTGACGTTTGGTAGCACCCAAAGTGTTCCTCCGGCAAACGGGAGTTGCATAATCTCATAGTCATAGGAACATGTATAAGTCATGAAGGAAGCAATAGTAACATACCAAACGATCGGGTGCTAAGCTAATGGAATGGGTCATGTCAATCAGATCATTCAACTAATGATGTGACCTCGTTAATCAAATAACAACTCTTTGTCTATGGTTAGGAAACATAACCATCTTTGATTAACGAGCTAGTCTAGTAGAGGCATACTAGTGACACTCTGTTTGTCTATGTATTCACACATGTATTATGTTTTCGGTTAATACAATTCTAGCATGAATAATAAACATTTATCATGATATAAGGAAATAAATAATAACTTTATTATTGCCTCTAGGGCATATTTCCTTCAGTCTCCCACTTGCACTAGAGTCAATAATCTAGATCACATCACCATGTGATTAACATCGATAGTTCACATCATCATGTGATTAACACCCATAGTTCACATCGCCATGTGACCAACACCCAAAGGGTTTACTAGATTCAGTAATCTAGTTCACATCGCTATGTGATTAACACCCAAGGAGTACTAAGGTGTGATCATGTTTTGCTTGTGAGAGAATCTTAGTCAACGGGTCTGCCATATTCAGATCCGCATGTATTTTGCAAATTTCTATGTCAACAATGCTCTGCATGGAGCTACTCTAGCTAATTGCTCCCACTTTCAATATGTATCTAGACCGAGACTTAGAGTCATCTAGATTAGTGTCAAAACTTGCATCGGCGTAACCCTTTACGACGAACCCTTTTTTTTCACTTCCATAATCGAGAAACATATCCTTATTCCACTAAGGATAATTTTGACCGTTGTCAAGTGATCTACTCCTAGATCACTATTGTACTCCCTTGCCAAACTCAGTGGTAGGGCATACAATAGATCTGGTATACAGCATGGCATACTTTATAGAACCTATGACTGAGGCATAGGGAATGACTTTCATTCTCTTTCTATCTTCTGCCGTGGTCGGGCTTTGAGTCTTACTCAACTTCACACCTTGTAATACAGGCAAGAACTCTTTCTTTGACTGCTCCATTTTGAACTACTTCAAAATCTTGTCAAGGTATGTACTCATTGAAAAAACTTATCAAGCGTCTTGATCTATCTCTATAGATCTTGAAGCTCAATATGTAAGCAGCTTCACCAAAGTCTTTCTTTGAAAAACTCCTTTCAAACACTCCTTTATGCTTTGCAGAATAATTCTACATTATTTCCGATCAACAATATGTCATTCACATATACTTATCAGAAATGCTGTAGTGCTCCCACTCACTTTCTTGTAAATACAGGCTTCACCGCAAGTCTGTATAAAACTATATGCTTTGATCAACTTATCAAAGCGTATATTCCAACTCCGAGATTCTTGCACCAGTCCATAGATGGATCGCTGGAGCTTGCATATTTAGTTAACACCTTTAGGATCGACAAAAACTTCTAGTTGCATCGTATACAACTCTTCTTTAGTAAATCCATTAAGGAATGCAGTTTTGTTTATCCATTTGCCAGATTTCATAAAATGCGGCAATTGCTAACATGATTCGGACAGACTTAAGCATAGATACGAGTGAGAAACTCTCATCGTAGTCAACACCTTGAACTTGTCGAAAACCTTTTGCGACAATTCTAGCTTTGTAGATAGTAACACTACTATCAGCGTCCGTCTTCCTCTTGAAGATCCATTTATTTTCTATGGCTTGCCGATCATCGGGCAAATCCATCAAAGTCCATACTTTGTTCTCATACATGGATCATATCTCAGATTTCATGGCCTCAAACCATTTCGCGGAATCTGGGCTCATCATCGCTTCCTCATAGTTCGTAGGTTCATCATGATCTAGTAGCATGACTTCCAGAAAAGGATTACCGTACCACTCTGGCGCGCATCTTACTCTGGTTGATCTACGAGGTTCAGTAGTATCTTGTTCTGAAGTTTCATGATCATCATCATTAGCTTCCTCACTAACTGGTGTAGGTGTCACAGAAACAGTTTTCTGTGATGTACTACTTTCCAATAAGGGAGCAGGTACAGTTACCTCGTCAAGTTCTACTTTCCTCCCACTCACTTCTTTCGAGAGAAACTCCTTCTCCAGAAAGTTTCCGAATTTAGCAACTAAAGTCTTGCCTTCGGATCTGTGATAGAAGGTGTATCCAATAGTTTCCTTTGGATATCCTATGAAGATGCACTTCTTCGATTTGAGTTTGAGCTTATCAGGATGAAACTTTTTCGTATAAGCATCGCAACTCCAAACTTTAAGAAACGACAGTTTAGGTTTCTTGCCAAACCATAGTTCACATGGTGTCGTCTCAACGGATTTAGATGGTGCCATATTTAACGTGAATGCAGCTGTCTCTAATGCATAACCCCAAAACGATAGTGGTAGATCGGTAAGAGACATCATAGATTGCACTATATCCAATAAAGTACGGTTATGACATTCAGACACACCATTATGCTATGGTGTTCCATGTGGCATGAGTTTGTGAAACTATTCCACATTGTTTTAATTGAAGACCAAACTCGTAACTCAAATATTTGTCTCCGCGATCAGATCGTAGAAACTTTATTTTTCTTGTCACCATGATTTTCCACTTCACTCTGAAATTCTTTGAACTTTTCAAATGTTTCAGACTTATGTTTCATCAAGTAGATAGACCCATATCTGCTCAAATCATCTGTGAAGTTCAGAAAATAACGATACTTGCCGTGAGCCTTAACACTCATCGGACCGCATACATCAGTATGTGTTATTTCCAATAAGTCAGTTTGCTCACTCCGGAGAACAGAGTCTTAGTCATCTTTCCCATGAGGTATGGTTCGCAAGCATCAAGTGATTCATAATCAAGTGATTCCAAAATCCCATCAGCATGGAGTTTCTTCATGCGCTTTACACCAATATGACCTAAACGGCAGTGCTAGAAATAAGTTGCACTATCATTATTAACTTTGCATCTTTTGGTTTCAATATTATGATTATGTGTATCACTACGATCGAGATCCAACGAATTATTTTCATTGGGTGTGTAACCATATAAGGTTTTATTCATGTAAATAGAACAACAATTTATTCTCTTACTTAAATGAATAACCGTATTACAATAAACATGATCAAATCATATTCATGCTTAACGCAAACACCAAATAACACTTATTCAGGTTCAACACTAATCCCGAAAGTATATGGAGTGTGCGGTGATGATCATATCAATCTTGGAACCACTTCCAACACACATCGTCACTTCACCCTTAACTAGTCTCTGTTTATTCTGCAACTCCCGTTTCGAGTTACTAATCTTAGCAACTGAACTAGTGTCAGGACCCCGACTCAATGCCACATCGATCTAGCATGTAACACCTCATATCACTTTGCGGCCTCACGCACGGTATCCCCACGGGTGTCGCCTTACCTTTGCCCGGGACCGTTTGCGCCTTTTGGCACACGTATATGACAGTGTCGCTAGCATCCATATGATAAGGAGCCCGGGATGACATGGCTAGTCGTAAACCCAAAGTGGCACAAACTTACAGGGACAGGCATCCATGACCCAACATCGAACGTGTTGGTCATCAGCGAGTGAATCCAGGCTATAGCACTGGGCTAACAAGACTCCGGTGAACCGGGCTGTAGTGGGCTAACAGGACTCCAGTATTCATCGCGTGACATTTCCCCGAAGGGACAGACACAGGAACGAAGAAGGACACATGCCGGCCAGCCTAAGTGTTCCGGTGCAGTAGCAAGCTACCAGGGCTCAGTGGAAGCACTAGGAGACATTTCCCGGTAAGAGAGACTACTAAGGATAAACAACTAGATAGTCAGATCCCACACATAACAATACACATTACACGTATGCATAACATGCAAGTATGTGTTGTACAACATGGCATCACAGCATAACTCAACAACTCATATAGATAAAGGCTCAGAAGAGCCATCATAGCATTATTACAAACAGGGGTCACATGACCCAACATTCAGAGCAATCAAGCAACAAGCGGAAGCATTACATGTCTGAGTACAGACATCTACAAATGAAAAAGGCTGAAGAGCCTGACTATCTACAACGTCCGATCAAGATCGTAGCTGAGGTACAAGCTACTCGTCGAAGTCCACGAGAACACTATTAAGACCGAAGTCTCTGCTGCAAAAACATAAATAAAGCAACATGAGTACAAAGGTACTCAGCAAGACTTACATCAGATCCTATCATACATGCATTTGTATCAAGAGAGTAATGTGGAGTTTAGTTGCAGCAAGCCAGCTTTGACTCTGTGGCTAACCTGTTCTACGACTACCAGAACTTCTTTGAGGTGATATGGCGCACACGAGTCCACTAATCACCACACAATACACTACTATGGATTCATCCCCGTCTCCCCACGAGAAGGCCATCCATAGCACTCACACTTGTCTTGAGCATTTTATAGTATCCACTTCAAGTTGTCTATGTACCATGTAAGCATCCAAGAAGTCCATAACTGCGGACCCGGCTATTCGAATAGATCATGTTAACCCTGCAGGGGTGTACTTCTTCACACACGCTCTCGCCACTTACCGCCATGTACACGTCATGTATCTCGGCAACCTTCAAGCGGAAGCCTGGCGAGGGTGTCGGCCACGACCTGACTAACCACACAAGACTCTAATCCAGGTTTATCGCCTATTCGGGTTCCATCCGCAAGGAGATCCGGCCAGGGTTTCACTCAAGGCCCCAAACAATGTGTGCAGGGTTCCCAAGCCCACCTCGCCGGATGGATCTACGCTTGGTACACCGTGCCACTTGTGCCTAGTCTGTCCCAAGCCCACCTGGCCGGGTGCCACTTGGTAGACTACTAACACTACCTACAAACACCAGAAACTAGTTGCGACTCCTGGACAGAGATCAAGTTGGTTAATAAGTCGAGAGGGCTTGGAGCGCCCGGAGCCCAATGTGTGGTAGTATCGAGTCATTGGACAACATACATAGAACTTAGTGCTTAAGGACGGTTCCAGTGAGACGAACCCACCATGTACTCCTACATGGCCTCTCACCACTACCTTTACCAAATCGTGTTCACACATTTCACTCTCAGTATCAGAACATATCGTAACACTCCAATTCATTCCCAATGAACCAGACCTGACACAACTCTAAGCAATAGCAGGCATAGCATGGCAAGAACACAACATGGCTCAATCAACTCCTACAGATGCTAGTGGGTTTCAACTATTTACTGTGGCAATGACAGGTCATGCAGAGGAATGGCTTCAACTACCGCAGCACAAAGTAGCAGATGAATCGTTGTTGTCCTAATGCAATAACTGAGAGCAGGAGCGAGAGAGTAGGATTATATCGGAATGAACAAGGGGGTTTGCTTGCCTGGTAGATCAATAGGGGGGCACTGATTCACAGACAGGTACTCTGGAACAGACTCCGGAGCAGGACCTATCGAGAAGGAACAGTGTCGGCAATCAATACACAAACATATGCAACAATATGATGCATGAACATGGCATGAAGATGTGATGTTGTTTGAGCTAATGCAACTAGTATTCATTTGGTTTGAAGTCCATTTGAACCAAACGCTCAAATGCATCTCCAAAGTAAGCTCTTATAAACGCCATAATGTGTTTTCTCATATACAGCATATATAAGTTGGTTTGTCATGCATGAAACTAGTACAGATGGAAAGGTTGCATTTTTCTGATAATTTTTCATATATAAATTTTTTCAATCTGAGCTACGGTTGAATTAATATGAATTTTTGCAGTTTTGCTAATTTCTGGAATTTCCTGATTTAAATTTAAACCAGAAAATAAATAATTGCGTCAGCATGACGTCATGCCTGCGTCAGTAGGTCAACGGTGCTGACCAGGTCAAATCTGACGTGTGGGGTCCACACGTCAGTGACACAGGGTAAATAGAGGGTTAGATTAACTTAATTAAAAGATTAGGGGGCACCGGGGCCCACATGTCAGCCTCAGGGGGTTAATTAAGCGGGCTGTTAGCTGCTAATGGCGGGCCACGTCATCTCACCGGAGTTTAACGCCAGCGAGCACACAGACGCGGCGGCGCTGATCGGAACGGCGGCTCCGGCGATCAAATCGATGGCCGAGCCCATCTACGAGGAGCTGGGGCTCGTGCGCATCCAACGGTGGCAGGGGGAGGGTGAGACGTGGCCTGAGTCGAGCGCAGCGTCGACTTCGGCGGCGGCCGGAGTTCGGGATAGCGCGGGCGTGGGGATGCAGCTCGCGTTCGAGCGAACGGAGAGCACAGGCGGTAGCTACGAGGCAGCAGGAGCACGTTCGAGCTACTACACGAGGCGGAGGTGCTCGGGGGCACGGAGCTCGCCGGCCATGGCAGACGGCGGCTTCGGGCGCTCGCGGGGCAGCGGCTACAGGGCACGCGCGAGAGAGAGAGGTGAGGGGAAAGGAAGAGGGGCTCACGGCAGACTCGCAGAGCAGGCCAGTGTGCTCGGGGACGTCCTGTGTGCGGCGAATCGACGGCGATGGCGATCTGCGGCGTCGGTAGTGAAGAAGACGACGGCGTCGGCGATGGAGCGCGTCCGGAGGTGCGTGGCTTGACGAGGAGGTAGAGGGGGTGATGGCGGAGCTTCTGGACTGTACGGAGGGGCGAGGGAAGGCCGGTGGCCACGTAGGCGATGAGCGGCGGCGACGAGCTCCGCTCGGTGGTGCTCGGGAGGGAGAGAGCAGACGAGGAAGAGACACGGGAGAGTGGGAGAGGGTCGAGGGGCCGCGTGGCGTCTCCAGGGCATCCAGACGAGGAGGGGAGAGGGCAGGCAGGCAGAGAGAGAGGTGGCGTGGCGCGGTGGAGCGCGCGCGTGTCGGGCACGCTCCCATCCTCCTGTCGAGGACGAAGACGACAGAGGAGGGGGTCAGTGGGCTGGGCCGGCGCTGGCTGCTGCTGGGCTGCACAGGGAGGAGGCCCACGTAAGTATCCCTTTTTATTTCTGTTTTCTATTCTATTTTTCTGACGTCTGTTTTGATTTAGTAATAATACTAAATCAATTTATTACCTTATGCCAATTTTTGTAGGAACTAATGACATTATTCCAGAGCTCCCCAACAAGTGGCATAATTTTTGGACATATATTAATATATATAACTAATATATATCCAATGCAAATAATTATCAGATTAAACCAAATGGCCAAAATAAATATCCATGAGCTCCTAAAATATTTGTTTGTATTTTACCTCTGACCAATATTTTCAGAGAGCAACATGAACATTTTCTTGGACCTTTTTGGAGCAATTTTTATTTAGGTCATTTCCAAAAATGATTCTGAGGGTTTCACAAATCCTCATTTCAAATTAAATGGAATTTAAACATGATGCACAAATGACTAGCTAGTCTAGGTCATACCAGACTAGGGATGTGACAACTCGCCCCCACTTGGAAGAATCTCGTCCCGAGATTCAGGGGTCGACGGAAAGAAGGTGGGGTACTCCAATCGAAGACGATCTTCTCGCTCCCAAGTAGCTTCTCTCTCGGAATGGTGAGACCACTGAACTTTGAGAAACTTGATGTTCTGACGTCGGGTAACATGCTCTGCTTGATCAAGAATGCGAACCGGGTACTGTCGGTATGTGAGGTTATCTTGGAGATCAAGCGTTTCGTGGTCCACTCCGTGGATAGGATCCGAGAAGCAACGCCTGAGTTGAGAGACGTGGAAGACATCATGAACTCGAGAAATATGTGGGGGTAGTTCCAACTGGTAGGCAACCTCTCCTCGTTTCACGAGAATGCGAAAGGGACCAATGTAACGAGGAGCCAACTTGCCCTTGATACCGAAACAATGGGTACCCTTCAAAGGAGTAACCCGAAGGTAAGCTTTGTCGCCAATTTCATAAGTCATATCCCTATAATGACGATCATACTGGCTTTTCTAACGAGACTGTGCTGTTTTCAGATTCTCACGAATGATGCGAACTTGCTCTTCTGCCTCCTGGATCATGTCCGGTCCAAAGAATTGTCTTTCACCGGTTTCTGACCAGTTCAAAGGTGTTCGACATCTTCGTCCATAGAGAACTTCAAAAGGAGCTTGCTTGAGACTAGATTGGTAGCTATTGTTATAAGCAAACTCGGCGAAAGGAAGGCATTTCTCCCAATCCATACCGAATGAGATAACGCAAGCTCTAAGCATGTCTTCGAGAATTTGATTGACCCGTTCCACCTGACCACTTGACTGAGGGTGGAAAGCGGTACTGAAGGAAAGATGGGTTCCCATGGCAATTTGGAAACTCTCCCAGAAATGAGAAGTGAAAAGACTGCCACGGTCTGAGTTGATCTCTAGTGGAACACCATGAAGTGATACTATTCGGGAGATATATAAGTCAGCGAGCTGACTAGCGGTGATACTCTCTCGAACAGGTAGGAAGTGCGCCACTTTGGAGAGACGATCAACGACTACGAAGATAGCATTATTCCCTCTCTTGGTCCTGGGAAAGCCGGTGATGAAGTCCATACCAACTTTATCCCATTTCCATTCAAGAATAGCTAAAGGCTGAAGGGTGCCAGCAGGTCTTTGATGCTCTTCCTTAACGCGACGACAAACGTCACAGTTGGCAATGAACTGAGCGATTTCTCTCTTCATCCTAGTCCACCAGAACCTCTGGCGTAGGTCCTGATACATCTTAGTACTACCAGGATGAATCGTGAGAGGAGATTCATGCGCCTCCTTAAGAATCAATTGTCGAAGATGTTGATTCTTGGGAATCACCAAGCGATTCTCAAAGAAAACAACACCACGATCATCCATAGAGAAACATCCACCAACTCCCTTCTTAATGTTTCTCTTGATTCGGGAAATTCCCGTGTTCTGCTTTTGAGCTGCGATAATCTGATCCTCAAGATCAGGTTTCGCCATTAAGGTAGAAAGGAATCCACGAGGAGCTATGTGAAGATTAAGCTTACAAAATTCCTCATGGAGAAGTGGTTGGCCCTGCTGCAACATGAGGTTGTTGCAATAGGATTTACGGCTTAGCGCATCAGCCATGACATTGGCTTTGCCTAGAGTGTAGGTAATTCCTAGATCATAATCTGTGATTAACTCCAACCAACGTCTTTGCCTAAGGTTCAAATCTGGTTGAGTGAAGATATACTTGAGACTCTGGTGATCGGTGTAGATCTCGCAATGTTTACCAAGAAGGTAATGTCGCCAGGTCTTGAGTGCATAGACTACGGCTGCAAGCTCTAAATCATGTGTAGGATAATTCTCCTCATGTGGATGCAACTGTCGAGATGCATAGGCAATCACATGACGATCCTGCATAAGAATGCAACCTAGTCCCTGTCATGAGGCATCGCAGTAGATAACAAAGTCCTTCGTGAAATCCGGTGGCACAAGTATGGGAGCAGAAGTCAGGCGTCTTTTCAGTTCCTGAAAACTGTACTCACACTGTGGGGACCACTCAAACTTTTTATCTTTCTTAAGAAGTTCCGTGAGGGGTTTGGCTACTCTGGAGAAGTTTTCAACAAAGCGGCGACAATAGCTGGCTAGACCAAGGAAGCTCCTAACTTGTTTAACGGTTTCAGGTGGAGTCCAATCAAGAACAGCCTGAACTCTCTCGGGATTGACAGCAATGCCCTTACCAGAGATTGCGTGGCCTAGGTAGGTCACTTCTGGCAACCAAAATTCACACTTGGAGAACTTGGCATAAAGGCGGTGCTCTTTGAGTTTTTCTAACACAAGACTAAGATGTTCGGCATGCTCTTCCTCGTTCTTCGAGTAAATAAGAATATCATCGAGGTAAACCACGACGAACTTATCTAAGTACTCCATGAAGATCGAGTTCCTCAAGCGAGAGAATGTAGCTGGAGCATTGGTTAGGCCAAAGGACATGACGGTGTACTCATACTGGCCATAACGAGTGACAAAGGCCGTTTTAGGGATGTCCCCGTTTCTGATCTTAATTTGGTGGTAGCCTAACCTCAAATCCATCTTGGAAAAGACTGAGGATCCAGCGAGCTGATCATACAGGTCGTTTATCCTGGGGAGCGGATATTTGTTATTTATCGTGACCAAATTAACGGGACGATAATCTACAACCATCCGATCCGTACCATCCTTCTTCTTAACAAAGAGGACAGGGCAAGCCCAAGGAGATGAACTAGGACGGATGAAACCCTTTTGCAAGGACTCATCAAGTTGTTTCTTAAGCTCGGCTAGTTCTAAGGGTGCCATCTTGTAGGGTCTCCTAGAGATTGGAGCAGTTCCTGGGATAAGATCTATGACGAACTCTACATCTCTGTCAGGCGGAACACCTGCAGTTCCTCTGGAAAGACATCCGGAAAGTCACGGACTACCGGAATATCTTCAAGGTCAGGGAGAGGGCTGGCATTAAGAGAATAGAGCTGACGCTTAGCAACTCTAGTGGAAGACAGTGACTATCTTGCCAGATGGATGTGTAAGCTGAACAGACCTGGTGTAACAATCAATCTTGGCATGATGAGCTGTCATCCAGTCCATACCCAAGATGATGTTAATATCCGAAGACTTGAGGGATATCAAGTGAAGCAAGGAATACAAGTCTGTCAACATGGATTTCATTGCCATAACTTATCCTAGAAGTTTTCCATTTGGATCCAGGGGTTTGAATAAGTAGCGGGGAGGGCATATCACAAAATGACATGTCGTGCAAGCGGACATAGCTTTCAGAAATGAACGAATGACACGCTCCAGTATTGAACAAAACCGATGCCGGATGATAGTTGACAAGGAGTGTACCAAGAACAACATCTGGATCATCATGAGCGTCTTTAGCTGAGACGTGATGCACACGTCCATGTTCAGTGGGAGCTGACTTGGCACTGATCATCTTGCGCGATGGCTTACCATGGCCAATAGACTTCTCGGGCTGGGGTGGAGCAACTCTGGTCTGAGTGCAAATACGGGCAATGTGGCATGGCTCTCCGCACTTGTAACAAATCTTGGAGGTAGGATGTGGACCCGCATTGGAAGGCGGTCCAACAATAGGCCTGGGTGGAGCATACTGCTGAACTGGATGAGGTGCCACATAAGATGGCCTTAGTACATATTTGGGTGGAAGAGCGGAGTTCGGAACCCAAATCCGGCGCTTTTGAGAACTAGAACCCGAGGAAGATCCCAAATCACGAGTGTGCTTATGAGACTCCTCGTAAGTGAGTTGAGCTGTCTCTGCATTGATGGCCTTGTTCACAAGGGCCTGGAATGTATCACAATGATGTAGGTGGAGATCGCGACGCAACTTGGGGTTGAGACCCTTCCGGAACCTAGCTTGCTTCTTGGCGTCCGTGGACACCTCTTCTGTGGCATAGCGGGCAAGGTTCGCAAACTCTCTGCTGTAAGCATCAACAACCATCTTATTCTGGTTGAAACTACAGAACTCTTCTCTCTTGCGATCAATGAGGGCCTGGGGAATGTGATGCTCGCGAAAAGCCTCAGTGAAAACCTTCCAAGTAGGAATCTGACCAGCTGGAAGCATAGCCTCATAGTTTTGCCACCAAAGACTAGCAGGACCTTCCAGGTGGTATGTGGAAAAGGTGACCTTGTCATCTTCAGCTACGTTCACGGAATGGAGCTTGTGTGTGATACTACGAAGCCAGTCATCTGCATCGAGTGGCTCAATAGAATGATGAAAGGTGGGTGGGTGCAAATGAATGAAATCATGAATGGTAGCAGACCCTTTGAACTGATGTGCGGTGTTCTCCTCGATACGTGCCAACAAGCGGTTAGACTCACGCTTGTTCCTCTCCATCTCTAGCATGAACTCTGTCAACAAAGGTTGGTCAGGAGGATCCTCATCCCTACCATATCCGTGGTTCTGGCTACGAGCAACAGAACTTCGCTTAGCTGATGACATCCTGAGAAACGAAACCAAGGACGGAATCAGCAACATCTATAGGTTATAGAATGTAGGATAGGATAATTAGTAACTCTCGAACTTCTTGGGCAATTTTGGCAGCATAACGGCAGTAAAATGCTCAGAATGAGACATCCTACTAAAATGGGGTAATAACATACTCAACATCATCGCCCAAGGTTCTGAGATCAAACTAAACAGGCTACACCGGAAATACTCGAAACTGGGGGTAAGACTCTGATCAACCAATCCTATGGGACTACGGAATAGTAACACGTGATCCTGATAGACGGAAGAGAGAGCCTAGTTCCTTAACCCCGTAGAAAAGATAGGATGACTCAGATCAGAAGGCCATGAGGTATAAGGAGTAAAAAGAGCCTTCCGTTCCTTCCCACAATCAATTCCCTTACATAACTAAAGAATTTCTAGACTCAACTTCGACCAGTTGGCTTGGTAATCCTACAGGCAGTCAGGCTCTGATACCAAGACTGTCAGGACCCCGACTCAATGCCACATCGATCTAGCATGTAACACCTCATCTCACTTTGCGGCCTCACGCACGGTATCCCCACGGGTGTCGCCTTACCTTTGCCCGGGACCGTTTGCGCCTTTTGGCACACGTATATGACAGTGTCGCTAGCATCCATATGATAAGGAGCCCGGGCTGACATGGCTAGTCGTAAACCCAAAGTGGCACAAACTTACAGGGACAGGCATCCATGACCCAACATCCAGAGCAATCAAGCAACAAGCAGAAGCATTACATGTCTGAGTACAGACATCTACAAATGAAAAAGGCTGAAGAGCCTGACTATCTACAACGTCCGATCAAGATCATAGCTGAGGTACAAGCTACTCGTCGAAGTCCACGAGAACACTATTAAGACCGAAGTCTCCGCTGCAAAAACATAAATAAAGCAACATGAGTACAAAGGTACTCAGCAAGACTTACATCAGATCCTATCATACATGCATTTGTATCAAGAGAGTAATGTGGAGTTTAGTTACAGCAAGCCAGCTTTGACTCTGTGGCTAACCTGTTCTACGACTACCAGAACTTCTTTGAGGTGATATGGCGCACACGAGTCCACTAATCACCACACAATACACTACTATGGATTCATCCCCGTCTCCCCACGAGAAGGCCATCCATAGCACTCACACTTGTCTTGAGCATTTTATAGTATCCACTTCAAGTTGTCTATGTACCATGTAAGCATCCAAGAAGTCCATAACCGCGGACCCGGCTATTCGAATAGATCATGTTAACCCTGCAGGGGTGTACTTCTTCACACACGCTCTCGCCACTTACCGCCATGTACACGTCATGTATCTCGGCAACCTTCAAGCGGAAGCCTGGCGAGGGTGTCGGCCACGACCTGACTAACCACACAAGACTCTAATCCAGGTTTATCGCCTATTCGGGTTCCATCCGCAAGGAGATCCGGCCGGGGTTTCACTCATGGCCCCAAACGATGTGTGCAGGGTTCCCAAGCCCACCTCGCCAAATGGATCTACGCTTGGTACACCGTGCCACTTGTGCCTAGTCTGTCCCAAGCCCACCTGGCCGGGTGCCACTTGGTAGACTACTAACACTACCTACAAACACCAGAAACTAGTTGCGACTCCTGGACAGAGATCAAGTTGGTTAATAAGTCGAGAGGGCTTGGAGCGCCCAGAGCCCAATGTGTGGTAGTATCGAGTCATTGGACAACATACATAGAACTCAGTGCTTAAGGACGGTTCCAGTGAGACAACCCACCTTGTACTCCGACATGGCCTCTCACCACTACTTTTACCAAATCATGTTCACACATTTCACTCTCAGTATCAGAACATATCGTAACACTCCAATTCATTCCCAATGAACCAGACCTGACACAACTCTAAGCAATAGCAGGCATAGCATGGCAGGAACACAACATGGCTCAATCAACTCCTACACATGCTAGTGGGTTTCAACTATTTACTGTGGCAATGACAGGTCATGCAGAGGAATGGGTTCAACTACCGCAGCACAAAGTAGCAGATGAATCGTTGTTGTCCTAATGCAATAACTGAGAGCAGGAGCGAGAGAGTAGGATTATATCGGAATGAACAAGGTGGTTTGCTTGCCTGTGTCAGGACCCCGACTCGATGTCACATCGATCTAGCTTGTAACACCTCATATCACTTTGCGGCCTCACGCACGGTATCCCCACGGGTGTCGCCTTACCTTTGCCCGGGACCGTTTGCGCCTTTTGGCTCACGTATATGATAGTGTCGCTAGCATCCATATGATAAGGAGCCCGGGCTGACATGACTAGTCGTAAACCCAAAGTGGCACAGACTTACAGGGACAGGCATCCATGACCCAGCTTCGAACGTGTCGGTCATCAGCAAGTGGGTCCGGGCTGTAGCACTGGGCTAGCAGGACTCCGGTAAACCGGGCTGTAGCGGGCTAACAGGACTCCGGTACTCAATGCGTGACATTTCCCCGAAGGGACAGACACCGGAACGAAGAAGGACACATGCCGGCCAGCCTAAGTGTTCCAGAGCAGTAGCAAGCTACCATGGCTCAGCGGTAACACTAGGAGACATTTCCCGGTAAGAGAGGCTACTAAAGATAAACAACTAGATAGTCAGATCCCACACATACCAAGCATTTCAATCATACACACAATATGCTCGATATGTGCAAATACAACAAGGCATCACAACATGACTCTACGACACAAGTACTTTATTTAAGGCTCAGAGAGCCATACATAACATACACAAAGGTACGGGTCACACGACCCAGCATTCAAGTCATACAGTCATACAAACCAGCAGCGGAAGTAACTTGTCTGAGTACAGACAACTAGTAAAATAAAAGAGGCTTGGAAAGCCTAGCTATACTACGTGGTCCTTCACAAGCTCAGGATCACCACCTGGGCCTTAGCCTACTCATTGATGTCAACGTCTACGTAGAACCCATCAGAAGGGGTTGCAGCGTCTTCTGTAAAAATGTAAATTATAGCAACATGAGTACAAAGGTACTCAGCAAGACTTACATCAGATCCTACATACATGCATATTATCAAGAAGGGTTGGTGGAGTTATTGCAGCAAGCCAGCTTTGACTCTTGGCTAGGCTAACCTACGAGACTCCAACTTGAAATGGTTTTGCGCACACGAGTCCACTACTCACCACTTCAATACACTACCGAGGATCCACCTCCGTCTTCCTACGGAAGAGCCATCCTCGGCACTCACACTTATCTTGAGGCTTTTAGTAGTTTCCATTTACTTGTCTATGAACTGTATAGGCAACCAAGTAGTCCTTTACCGCGGACGCGGCTATTCGAATAGATCATGATAACCCTGCAGGGGTGTACTTCTTCATACATGTTTCCACCACTTAGCGTCTGCACACGACATGTGCTCGGCAGACTTCAAGCGAAAGCCGACGTGGGTGTAGACCACGACCTACCTAAACACCTAAGCCTCTAGTCCAGGTTTATCGCCTATCCAGGTTCCATCCGCAGGGAGTCCGGCCGAGGTTTCCCATACGGCCCCGAACGATGTGAACAGGGTTCCCGAGATACCTAACGGGTATTCGGTACACCCGGCCACGTACCTACCGCATCACAGCCCACCCCTACGGTCAGCGCTGTCCACGGCCTCCAGTAGGCTACAAACACCAGAAACTACTTGCAACTCCTGGACAGAGAGCTAGGGTGAATAAGAAGTCGAGCGGGGTCATATTTCAGGGCCCAATGCATGGTAGTAGCTGTATCTTAAATCACACATACAGATCTCAGTGCTTAAGGTCGGCTTCAATGAAACAACCCACCATGTACTCCTACATGGCCTCTCATCGATACCTTTACCAAATCGTGTTCACCACACCACTCTCATTACCGACATAATCATTTCACTCTAGCCCATCACCCAGATGAACCAGACCTGACACGACTCTAAGCATAGCAGGCATAGCAAGGTAGGAACAACACATACATATGGCTCAATCAACTCCTACACATGCTAGTGGGTTTCATCTAGTTACTGTGGCAATGACAGGTCATGCAGAGGAAATGGGTTCAACTACCGTAGCACACAGCAGTTTGAAACGCGTTGTCTTAATGCAGTAAAAGAGAGCAGGAGCGAGAACATGGGATTGTATCGATATGATCAAATGGTTGGTTGCTTGCCTGATGGTTCGATGCACTGATACGGTTCTTCGTTAGGGTAATCACGGTACTCCTCGGAGGCAGATCCTGCCGCAAAGAACACCGATACACAACCATCACCAAACAATGTGCAACAATATGATGCATGCATGAAACATAGCAATATGAGTGTGTTGGGCTAATGCAACTAAGACCAGAAGGGTTTGAACCAATTTGAATCAAAGATTCAAATTTCAAACTCAAACATGGCCCTTTAAAGTGTTTTTCCTTGTTCTGCATTAAACATCAAGTTAACTTGTTTAGTCATGCATGAAAATAGTACAGATGGATAGATTGGATTTTTCTGATCATTTTTCATATATAATTTGTCTGATTTGGAGTTACAGAATAAAAGTTATGAATTTTTGAAGTTTAAATTATATTCTGGAATTTCCTATATTAGAATAATTCCAGAAAATCAATTATTGCGTCAGCCTGACGTCAGTGTGACGTCAGCAGGTCAACGGAACACGTCCGGGTCAAACCTGACAGTGGGTCCCGCGTGTCAGGGTGATTAATTAATTAAAGTTTAATTAAAACTAAACCTGTTTAATTAACAGGGCTGGGCCCCACCTGTCATTGACTCAGGGGAGTCAACCAGGGCCCACCCGTGGTCAAACCCGGGTCGGCTGCACCGGCGTTTAGCCGCCGGCGAGCCCGACGCGGCGGCGGAAGTGGTTTTGGCCGTTTCGGCCACCAAATGGGTCGCGGAGACCACCGGAGTGGAGCTGAGGACGAGCCGCAGCTCTTGGTGGAGTCCGTTGGGGTCGGGGTGGCCGGAGTTGGCGCCGGCGACGACTTTGGCGGCCACCGGAGTTCGGGTGAAAGCGAACTCGGCCTAGGGTGTGCGGGGAGGTGCGGGAAGTGCACGGTTGGGCCCAACGCAGCGTGGTGAGTGCGTTGGACACCGCGGGTTGGCCGGAGGATGGCCGGGAGCACGTCGGCGACGAGATCCGCGGTGGTGCGTGCGTGTGATCTTCGTGCGATGGCTACACGGCTCGGGAATGAGAGAGGGAGGGTCGGAGGGGTAGCTAGGCTCACAGCGCTCCCGTAGAGGCCACCGGCGGGGTCGGGGACGAGCTGAGGCGGCGACGGCGTTGAAGGGGATCTCCGGCGACGGCGAGCTCGGGCGAGGTCGGTGCGGTGGTCTCGGGCCGCACGAGCACACGGGGCTCGGCTAGCTCGATGAAGTGGACGGCGGCGGAGCTCCTGGACACGGCGGCACGGCGTGGGGTTGACGGAGGGCGTGGCTACGGCGAGGGGGTGGCGGCGATGGCGTCGGCCATGGCGTGGGAGAGCGAGGGAGAGGAGCTGGAGAGGAGAGGGGGTGTCTGGGAGGTTCGGGGGAGAGAGAGAGGCCGATTCACGGCGTTAGCCGGGCGAGGGAGGCGGCGAGGCGGCGAGCAGGTGCGTGGCACCCATGCGGTGCTCGCCGTCGAGCACCTGCCTGCCTGCCTGGCCGGCAAGCAGCTCGCTGGCGCGGTGCTGGGCTGGGCCGGCAGGTGGGCCGGGTGCTGGGCGCCAGGTAAGCTTTTCCATTTTCTTTCTGTTTTCTGTTTTTTTAATACTTCTGCAACTTTGTTGAATTAAATAAAATACTTAGGCAACTCCTAAAATCACCAAACTACTCCTGGTCCATAGTTGGATTATTTCCAACATGAAACATTTTAGTTTGGAGATATTTGAGCATTTAAATATTTTATATAATTTTAAATGCCCAAATTCAAATATTTATGATTTAATTCAAAAACCCTAAGATGGCCTAGGAAAATGTGCACCACTTTTGGCAGAGGTTCTGAACCAAGACAAAAATGATGGGCATTTTAGAAGGGCATTTCAGGTTCATTGAAAAAGTTTTTAGTAAACCCTAATTGGTTTCAGAGGGGACTGGGGGTTCTGTCATCCCCATTTCAGGTTTCTGATGAAAGAGTAAACATGATGCAACACTCTAATGCATGGCTAACTAGGATGTGACAACTCACCCCCACTCAAAAGAATCTCGTCCCGAGATTTGGGTTCCTCCGGAAGAAGGCGGGATACTCGAGTCGAAGACGATCCTCCCTTTCCCAAGTTGCTTCATCCTCAGAATGGTGCGACCATTGAACTTTGAGAAACTTGATATTATGACGTCGAGTGGTACGCTCGGCCTGATCGAGGATACGAATGGGGTACTCTCGATATGTAAGATTATCTTGGAGATCAAGCGTTTCGTAGTCCACTCCACGGATAGGATCCGAGAAGCAACGCCTGAGTTGAGAAACATGGAAGACATCGTGGACTCTGGAGAGGTGCGGAGGTAGTTCCAACTGGTAGGCAACTTCTCCTCGTTTGGCGAGAATGCGAAAAGGTCCAATGTAACGAGGAGCCAATTTGCCTTTGATACCGAAACGATGGGTTCCCTTCAGAGGGGTAACCCGAAGGTAAGCCTTCTCGTCAACCTCGAAAGTCATAGCCTTATGTTTTCGGTCATATTGACTCTTTTGACGAGATTGGGCTGTTTTCAACTTTTCACGAACGATGCGAACTTGCTCTTCTGCTTCCTGAATCATATCCGGGCCAAAGAATTGTCTTTCCCCGGTCTCTGACCAGTTAAGGGGTGTTCGACACCGTCGTCCATAGAGAACTTCAAAAGGGGCTTTACCCAAGCTAGATTGATAGCTGTTGTTGTAAGCGAATTCGGCAAATGGAAGGCACTTCTCCCAATCCATTCCGAATGAGATAACAGAGGCTCGAAGCATGTCTTCTAGAATCTGGTTGACGCGTTCCACTTGACCACTCGACTGAGGGTGGAAAGCGGTGCTAAAGGAGAGACGGGTTCCCATAGCATTTTGGAAACTTTCCCAAAATCGAGAGGTGAAAAGACTTCCTCGATCCGAGTTAATTTCCAAAGGAACACCATGGAGAGACACTATTCGGGAGATGTATAAGTCTGCCAGCTGACTAGCGGTTATACTCTCACGAACAGGTAGGAAATGGGCTACTTTGGAAAGACGATCGACAACGACGAAGATAGCATTATTCCCTCTCTTGGTCCTGGGAAAACCGGTAATGAAATCCATACCAATTTTATCCCATTTCCATTCAGGAATAGCTAAGGGTTGAAGGGTGCCAGCAGGCCGTTGATGCTCTGCTTTTACACGACGACAGACGTCGCAATTAGCAATATACTGAGCAATTTCTCTCTTCATCCTAGTCCACCAGAACCTCTGGCGTAGGTCCTGATACATCTTGGTACTACCGGGATGAATGGTGAGAGGAGATTCATGAGCCTCCTTAAGGATCAACTGCCGTAGATGCTGGTTCTTGGGAACCACTAAACGGTTCTCAAAGTACACAACACCATGATCATTTGTGGAGAAACAACTAGCACCTCCGCTAGCAATGTTCTCCTTGATTTTAGATATTCCCTTATCTCGCTTCTGGGTAGCGATGATTTGATCCGTAAGAGTAGGTTTCGCCACCAAAGTGGAAAGAAATCCTTGAGGAACAATGTGAAGGTTAAGCTTCCGAAATTCCTCATGGAGAAGCGGTTGACTTTGTTGTAACATCAGGTTGTTACAATAAGATTTACGACTTAGCGCATCAGCCATGACGTTGGCTTTCCCTGGGGTGTAAGTTATTCCTAAGTCGAAATCTGTGATCAACTCAACCCAACGTCTTTGCCTGAGATTCAAATCCGGTTGGGTGAAAATGTACTTCAGACTTTGGTGATCAGTGAATATTTCGCAACGGTTACCGAGGAGGTAATGTCGCCAGGTTTTAAGTGCATAGACTACAGCTGCAAGCTCTAGATCATGAGTAGGATAATTCTCCTCATGTGGGTGCAATTGCCGTGAAGCGTAAGCAATTACGTGTCGATCTTGCATGAGAATACAGCCTAGTCCTTGTCGCGAGGCGTCGCAGTAGATAACAAAGTCCTTGGAGAAGTCTGGCGGTACCAGTACGGGAGCAGAAGTCAGGCGTCTTTTCAGTTCCTGAAAGCTGTGCTCACATTGTGGAGTCCATTCGAACTTTTTATCTTTCTTGAGGAGTTCGGTTAGAGGTTTAGCAACTTTGGAGAAGTTTTCGACAAAGCGACGACAATAGCTCGCTAAGCCCAGAAAACTCCGAACTTGCTTGACCGATTCAGGTGGAGTCCAATTAAGGACGGCTTGAACTCGCTCAGGGTTAACAGCAATACCTTTACCAGATATTACATGACCCAGATAGGTCACTTCTGACAACCAAAATTCACATTTAGAAAATTTGGCATAAAGGCGATGCTCTCGAAGTTTCTTCAACACTAGCCTTAGATGTTCGGCATGTTCTTCCTCGTTCTTGGAGTAGATGAGTATATCATCGAGATAAACTACGACGAATTTATCCAAATACTCCATGAAGATTGAGTTCATTAACCGAGAAAAGGTGGCTGGAGCGTTGGTTAAACCGAAGGACATGACGGTGTACTCGTATTGGCCATAACGAGTAACAAAGGCCGTTTTAGGAATGTCCCCGTTTCTGATTTTGATTTGATGGTAGCCCAACCTCAAATCCATCTTGGAGAAGACTGAGGATCCAGCGAGCTGATCATACAGGTCGTTGATCCTGGGGAGCGGATATTTGTTCTTGATTGTGACCAAATTGACAGGTCGATAATCTACAACCATCCGGTCCGTACCATCCTTCTTCTTGACGAAGAGGACGGGGCAAGCCCACGGAGATGAACTAGGTCGGATGAAACCCTTTTTCAAGGACTCATCGAGTTGTTTCTTAAGCTCGGCTAGTTCTAGTGGTGCCATCTTATAGGGTCTTCTAGCAATCGGAACGGTTCCTGGAATGAGGTCTATTACGAACTCAACATCCCTGTCAGGTGGAACACCTGGCAATTCCTCTGGGAAGACATCCGGGAAGTCACGGACTACCGGAACGTCCTCAAGGTCTGGCAAAGGGCTGGCGTTAAGAGAATATAATTGTCGCTTGGCTAATCGGGTCAAGACATTGACTATCTTCCCCGAAGGATGAGTGAGTTGAACAGTCCTAGAGAAGCAATCAATTTTGGCATGATGAGCTGACATCCAGTCCATACCCAAAATGATATTAATATCTGAAAATTTGAGAGCTATCAAAGATGCAAGGAAAACAAGTCTGTCGACTTGGATTTCATTTCCATAACTTACCCTGGAGGTCTGCCATCTAGAACCGGGAGTAGAAATTTCCATAGTGGATGGCATGTCACAGAATGCGGTGTTATGCAAACGAGCATAGTTCTCGGATATAAATGAATGAGAGGCTCCTGTATCGAAAAGAACAGATGCCGGGTGGCAATTAACAAGGAGCGTACCGAGAACGACGTTGGGATCTTCTTGAGCTTCTTCGGCAGAGATACAGTTGACATGGCCACGTGTAGCGGTGGCCGGCTTGGCGTGGAACACTTTCCCTGTCGGCTTGCCACGGCCAACAGCTTTAGCAGATTGGTTGGGGTTGGTCTGGGGACACTCACGCATATAGTGACCAGATTCCCCACACTTGAAACAAGTCACGGAACTGGTACGTGGAGGAGCATTGTTGGTTGGACCCCCATAGGGCTTGGCTGGTGCAGACTGTTGAACAGGGCGAGGCGCCTGGAAAGATGGCCTCGGTGTGAACCTGGGTGGCAGGGCGGTGTTGGGCACCCACACGCGGCGCTTCTGAGGACCAGCACCGGATGAGGAACCCATGTCACGGCCATGCTTGCGTGTTGCGTCATAATCAGTCTGACCAGTTTCAGCACTGATGGCCTTGTTAACAAGTTTCTGAAAAGATGTGCACTCATGCAGACGGAGGTCGCGGCGAAGCTCAGGACTAAGTCCCTTACGGAACCTTGCTTGCTTCTTGGCATCAGTAGAAACTTCCTCAGTTGCATATCGTGCGAGGTTACCAAACTCCCTGCTGTAAGCATCCACAGAGAGTCGGCCTTGGGTGAAATTGCAAAATTCCTCACGTTTACGGTCCATGAGACCCTCCGGAATGTGATGTTCACGGAAAGCCTCGCTGAATTCAGCCCAAGTAGTGACATGGCCCGCTGGGCGCATAGCTCCATAATTCTCCCACCATAGACTGGCGGGGCCTTCAAGATGATATGCAGCAAAGGTGACCTTGTCAGCCTCAGCTACCAGCGCGGAACGCAGTTTGTGAGAGATACTGCGAAGCCAGTCATCAGCGTCGAGAGGCTCGACGGAGTGGTGGAACGTGGGTGGATGTAACTTGATAAAATCACTGAGTGACACCACGTTAGTCCTCTGATGGTGTGCTGTGTTCTGTTCAATACGCTCCAACAAACGGTTGGTCTCCCGCTTGTTTCTTTCGGCTTCCATCATAACCTCGGCTAGGGAAGGAGGATGAGGCAGATTTGCATTCCTGACTTCGCTGCCTTCGGCCTGCTCTTGAGGAGCAGGGTTAGTGCGCGTGTTGACCATCCTAGGTAAACAAGACAATGATTTAGTCAGAATGATAAAATTCCGACATAGGATACAGAATGTAAGGAATAACTCGAAATGCAAGATGATCATCCGTATGACATGGTAGATACAGAAACTGCTTCTTTATTCCATCGTCATACACACCATACAGGGTTTAGTACAAGACCAAACAAAGTACTATTACGGTGAAAAGAGGATTACATCTCATCGGAGGCATTCCAAGCTCCTATACATTATTTTTCTACACCTCCGGAAAGAGTACAAACTAGGTCATATCCAACGAGTCACGCAGGACGATAGACGACACAGCTAGTGCGAACTAGTGATACTACCACTAACTCAGACCGATCCGTAGTAGTCCTCGTAGAAGTCACCTCCATAGCCTGGAAGCTCAACATGATCATCCGGAAACAGACGATCTCGCGGAGCTTGTGGACCATAGGGGCTAGGATGAGGTCTTGGACCAACAGACGGTGGCCTGCGGGGACCGCGAGGTGGGGTGATGCCTCCTACATCACGCCAACCCATCACGTCTGGCAGAGCAGATCTCACAGGATAGAGATCGCGCATATCCGAATATCCAGCTTGCACCGCCGGTGCAAACCGAGTCAATGTGGCCCAGTGGTCAGCACGGGTATTGAAGAGCTCTAACCTCAAGGCCCGATTTTCACGGTCCTTATCCTCGAGCATCTCAGCAGTGGTGCGAGTCCGTGAATCCTCCTGGGTGGGGTCAGCATAGATAGCCTGGAGATACCCTTGTGCTCCCGGAAGTGATCCTGGCATATACCGGAAATCAGAGTCCCGAAATAGACCAGATCTGACTCGCATGATGGTCATCATGGAGTAGGCGGCGTCCTGCACAGCCATCTCAATAGTAACCCCGAGTCCATAGGAGCAGTGAAGGGGCTCGGTGGACCCAGGATAAGATGGAAATATCCTGACAGTGCAGAGATACTGGCTTTGATTAAAGTCTCGGAATTGCTCTTCGACCGTGTACTCAGGATACCAACGGTATCCAGCCTCAGTCATTACCCTGACCAACATGGCGGTATGACCGGGTACATCTAGGCATCGAGTCAGGCGAACCACTTGATTGAGGTCGCGAGTGGCCATCTGAAAGCACAACCATAATGCAAAGGCATTAGAATTTCTAGCAAAATTTCGGCAGCATAACAGCTGTAAATGCTCAAGAAGGATTTTGAGACATTTGACAAAGGATTTCATACACACTCAACATCATCATATCAAAGTTCTGAGTCCATCCTAGCAACATAATGTGGTAGTAGAACTGAACTAGGCTTGTATCCATCAAACCTATAAGGTACTACTGATTAGTAACACGTGATCCTGATAGAGAGAATAGATCCTAATTCCTTAACCCCCGGTGGAAGAATAGACTGACTCAGATCAGAATGTCATAAGATAAAGGAGTAAAAAGAGCCTTACGTTCCAACCCACAAACAATTCCCCTACATATAACTAAAGAATTTCTAGACTCAACATCGACCAGTTTGGCTTGGAGAACCTACAGGCAGTCCGGCTCTGATGCCAACGCTGTCAGGACCCCGACTCGATGTCACATCGATCTAGCCTGTAACACCTCATATCACTTTGCGGCCTCACGCACGGTATCCCCACGGGTGTCGCCTTACCTTTGCCCGGGACCGTTTGCGCCTTTTGGCTCACGTATATGATAGTGTCGCTAGCATCCATATGATAAGGAGCCCGGGCTGACATGACTAGTCGTAAACCCAAAGTGGCACAGACTTACAGGGACAGGCATCCATGACCCAGCTTCGAACGTGTCGGTCATCAGCAAGTGGGTCCGGGCTGTAGCACTGGGCTAGCAGGACTCCGGTAAACCGGGCTGTAGCGGGCTAACAGGACTCCGGTACTCAATGCGTGACATTTCCCCGAAGGGACAGACACCGGAACGAAGAAGGACACATGCCGGCCAGCCTAAGTGTTCCAGAGCAGTAGCAAGCTACCATGGCTCAGCGGTAACACTAGGAGACATTTCCCGGTAAGAGAGGCTACTAAAGATAAACAACTAGATAGTCAGATCCCACACATACCAAGCATTTCAATCATACACACAATATGCTCGATATGTGCAAATACAACAAGGCATCACAACATGACTCTACGACACAAGTACTTTATTTAAGGCTCAGAGAGCCATACATAACATACACAAAGGTACGGGTCACACGACCCAGCATTCAAGTCATACAGTCATACAAACCAGCAGCGGAAGTAACTTGTCTGAGTACAGACAACTAGTAAAATAAAAGAGGCTTGGAAAGCCTAGCTATACTACGTGGTCCTTCACAAGCTCAGGATCACCACCTGGGCCTTAGCCTACTCATTGATGTCAACGTCTACGTAGAACCCATCAGAAGGGGTTGCAGCGTCTTCTGTAAAAATGTAAATTATAGCAACATGAGTACAAAGGTACTCAGCAAGACTTACATCAGATCCTACATACATGCATATTATCAAGAAGGGTTGGTGGAGTTATTGCAGCAAGCCAGCTTTGACTCTTGGCTAGGCTAACCTACGAGACTCCAACTTGAAATGGTTTTGCGCACACGAGTCCACTACTCACCACTTCAATACACTACCGAGGATCCACCTCCGTCTTCCTACGGAAGAGCCATCCTCGGCACTCACACTTATCTTGAGGCTTTTAGTAGTTTCCATTTACTTGTCTATGAACTGTATAGGCAACCAAGTAGTCCTTTACCGCGGACGCGGCTATTCGAATAGATCATGATAACCCTGCAGGGGTGTACTTCTTCATACATGTTTCCACCACTTAGCGTCTGCACACGACATGTGCTCGGCAGACTTCAAGCGAAAGCCGACGTGGGTGTAGACCACGACCTACCTAAACACCTAAGCCTCTAGTCCAGGTTTATCGCCTATCCAGGTTCCATCCGCAGGGAGTCCGGCCGAGGTTTCCCATACGGCCCCGAACGATGTGAACAGGGTTCCCGAGATACCTAACGGGTATTCGGTACACCCGGCCACGTACCTACCGCATCACAGCCCACCCCTACGGTCAGCGCTGTCCACGGCCTCCAGTAGGCTACAAACACCAGAAACTACTTGCAACTCCTGGACAGAGAGCTAGGGTGAATAAGAAGTCGAGCGGGGTCATATTTCAGGGCCCAATGCATGGTAGTAGCTGTATCTTAAATCACACATACAGATCTCAGTGCTTAAGGTCGGCTTCAATGAAACAACCCACCATGTACTCCTACATGGCCTCTCATCGATACCTTTACCAAATCGTGTTCACCACACCACTCTCATTACCGACATAATCATTTCACTCTAGCCCATCACCCAGATGAACCAGACCTGACACGACTCTAAGCATAGCAGGCATAGCAAGGTAGGAACAACACATACATATGGCTCAATCAACTCCTACACATGCTAGTGGGTTTCATCTAGTTACTGTGGCAATGACAGGTCATGCAGAGGAAATGGGTTCAACTACCGTAGCACACAGCAGTTTGAAACGCGTTGTCTTAATGCAGTAAAAGAGAGCAGGAGCGAGAACATGGGATTGTATCGATATGATCAAATGGTTGGTTGCTTGCCTGATGGTTCGATGCACTGATACGGTTCTTCGTTAGGGTAATCACGATACTCCTCGGAGGCAGAACCTGTCGCAAAGGAACACCGATACACAACCATCACCAAACAATGTGCAACAATATGATGCATGCATGAAACATAGCAATATGAGTGTGTTGGGCTAATGCAACTAAAACCAGAAGGGTTTGAACCAATTTGAATCAAAGATTCAAATTTCAAACTCAAACATGGCCCTTTAAAGTGTTTTTCCTTGTTCTGCATTAAACATCAAGTTAACTTGTTAATCATGCATGAAAATAGTACAGATGGATAGATTGGATTTTTCTGATCATTTTTCATATATAATTTGTCTGATTTGGAGTTACAGAATAAAAGTTATGAATTTTTGAAGTTTAAATTATATTCTGGAATTTCCTATATTAGAATAATTCCAGAAAATCAATTATTGCGTCAGCCTGACGTCAGTGTGACGTCAGCAGGGGTCAAACCTGACAGTGGGTCCCACGTGTCAGGGTGATTAATTTAATTAAAGTTTAAATAAAACTAAACCTGTTTAATTAACAGGGCTGGGCCCCACCTGTCATTGACTCAGGGGAGTCAACCAGGGCCCACCCGTGGTCAAAGTCAACGCCAGCGGCGCCGGCGTTTAGCCGCCGGCGAGCCCGACGCGGCGGCGGGAAGTGGTTTTGGCCGTTTCGGCCACCAAATGGGTCGCGGAGACCACCGGAGTGGAGCTGAGGACGAGCCGCAGCTCTTGGTGGAGTCCGTTGGGGTCGGGGTGGCCGGAGTTGGCGCCGGCGACGACTTTGGCGGCCACCGGAGTTCGGGTGAAAGCGAACTCGGCCTAGGGTGTGCGGGGAGGTGCGGGAAGTGCACGGTTGGGCCCAACGCAGCGTGGTGAGTGCGTTGGACACCGCGGGTTGGCCGGAGGATGGCCGGGAGCACGTCGGCGACGAGATCCGCGGCGGTGCGTGCGTGTGATCTTCGTGCGGTGGCTACACGGCTCGGGAATGAGAGAGGGAGGGTCGGAGGGGTAGCTAGGCTCACAGCGCTCCCGTAGAGGCCACCGGCGGGGTCGGGGACGAGCTGAGGCGGCGACGGCGTTGAAGGGGATCTCCGGCGACGGCGAGCTCGGGCGAGGTCGGTGCGGTGGTCTCGGGCCGCACGAGCACACGGGGCTCGGCTAGCTCGATGAAGTGGACGGCGGCGGAGCTCCTGGACACGGCGGCACGGCGTGGGGTTGACGGAGGGCGTGGCTACGGCGAGGGGGTGGCGGCGATGGCGTCGGCCATGGCGTGGGAGAGCGAGGGAGAGGAGCTGGAGAGGAGAGGGGGTGTCTGGGAGGTTCGGGAGAGAGAGAGAGAGGCCGATTCACGGCGTTAGCCGGGCGAGGGAGGCGGCGAGGCGGCGAGCAGGTGCGTGGCACCCATGCGGTGCTCGCCGTCGAGCACCTGCCTGCCTGCCTGGCCGGCAAGCAGCTCGCTGGCGCGGTGCTGGGCTGGGCCGGCAGGTGGGCCGGGTGCTGGGCGCCAGGTAAGCTTTTTCCATTTTTTTCTGTTTTCTGTTTTTTTAATACTTCTGCAACTTTGTTGAATTAAATAAAATACTTAGGCAACTCCTAAAATCACCAAACTACTCCTGGTCCATAGTTGGATTATTTCCAACATGAAACATTTTAGTTTGGAGATATTTGAGCATTTAATTATTTTATATAATTTTAAATGCCCAAATTCAAATATTTATGATTTAATTCAAAAACCCTAAGATGGCCTAGGAAAATGTGCATCACTTTTGGCAGAGGTTCTGAACCAAGACAAAAATGATGGACATTTTAGAAGGGCATTTCAGGTTCATTGAAAAAGTTTTTAGTAAACCCTAATTGGTTTCAGAGGGGACTGGGGGTTCTGTCATCCCCATTTCAGGTTTCTGATGAAAGAGTAAACATGATGCAACACTCTAATGCATGGCTAACTAGGATGTGACAGCCTAGTAGATCAACAGGGGGGGCACTGCTTCACAGATAGGTACTCTGGAACAGACTCCGGAGCAGGACCTATCGAGAAGGAACAGTGTCGGCAATCAATACACAAACATATGCAACAATATGATGCATGAACATGGCATGAAGATGTGATGTTGTTTGAGCTAATGCAACTAGTATTCATTTGGTTTGAAGTCCATTTGAACCAAAAGCTCAAATGCATCTCCAAAGTAAGCTCTTATAAATGCCATAATGTGTTTTCTCATATACAACATGTATAAGTTGGTTTGTCATGCATGAAACTAGCACAGATGGAAAGGTTGCATTTTTCTGATAATTTTTCATATATAAATTATTTCAATCTGAGCTATGGTTGAATTAATATGAATTTTTGCAGTTTTGCTAATTTCTGGAATTTCCTGATTTAAATTTAAACCAGAAAATAAATAATTGCATCAGCATGACGTCATGCCTGCGTCAGTAGGTCAACGGTGCTGACCAGGTCAAATCTGACGTGTGGGGTCCACACGTCAGTGACACAGGGTAAACAGAGGGTTAGATTAACTTAATTAAAAGATTAAGGGGCACCGGGGCCCACATGTCAGCCTTAGGGGGTTAATTAAGCGGGCTGTTAGCTGCTAATGGCGGGCCACGTCATCTCACCGGAGTTCAACACCGGCGAGCACACAGACGCGGCGGCGCTGATCGGAACGGCAGCTCCGGCGATCAAATCGATGGCCGAGCCCATCTACGAGGAGCTGGGGCTCGTGCGCATCCAACGGTGGCAGGGGGAGGGTGAGACGTGGCCTGAGTCGAGCGCAGCGTCGACTTCGGCGGCGGCCGGAGTTCGGGATAGCGCGGGCGTGGGGCTGCAGCTCGCGTTCGAGCGAACGGAGAGCACAGGCGGTAGCTACGAGGCAGTAGGAGCACGTTGGAGCTACTACACGAGGCGGAGGTGCTCGGGGGCACGGAGCTCGCCGGCCATGGCGGACGGCGGCTTCGGGCGCTCACGGGGCAGCGGCTACAGGGCACGCGCGAGAGAGAGAGGTGAGGGGAAAGGAAGAGGGGCTCACGGCGGACTCGCAGAGCAGACCAGTGTGCTCGGGGACGTCCTGCGTGCGGCGAGTCGACGGCGATGGCGATCTGCAGCGTCGGTGGTGAAGAAGACGACGGCGTCGGCGATGGAGCGCGTCCGGAGGTGCGTGGCTTGACGAGGAGGTAGAGGGGGTCGTGGCGGAGCTTCTGGACTCTACGGAGGGGCGAGGGAAGGCCGGTGGCCACGTAGGCGATGAGCGGCGGCGACGAGCTCCGCTCGGTGGTGCTCGGGAGGGAGAGAGCAGACGAGGGAGAGACATGGGAGAGTGGGAGAGGGTCGAGGGGCCGCGTGGCGTCTCCGGGGCATCCAGACGAGGAGGGGAGAGGGCAGGCAGGCAGAGAGAGAGGTGGCGTGGCGCGGCGGAGCGCGCGCGCGTCGGGCATGCTCCCATCCCCCTGTCGAGGACGAAGACGACAGAGGAGGGGGTCAGTGGGCTGGGCCGGCGCTGGCTGCTGCTGGGCTGCACAGGGAGGAGGCCCACGTAAGTATCCCTTTTTATTTCTGTTTTCTATTCTATTTTTCTGACGTGTGTTTTGATTTAGTAATAATACTAAATCAATTTATTACCTTATGACAATTTTTGTAGGAACTAATGACATTATTCCAGAGCTCCCCAACAAGTGGCATAATTTTTGGACATATATTAATATATATAACTAATATATATCCAATGCAAATAATTATCGGATTAAACCAAATGGCCAAAATAAATATCCATGAGCTCCTAAAATATTTGTTTGAATTTTACCTCTGACCAATATTTTCAGAGAGCAACATGAACATTTTCTTGGACCTTTTTGGAGCAATTTTTATTTAGGTCATTTCCAAAAATGATTCTGAGGGTTTCACAAATCCTCATTTCAAATTAAATGGAATTTAAACATGATGCACAAATGACTAGCTAGTCTAGGTCATACCAGACTAGGGATGTTCCGCTTGGGGTAGTTCCGCTTCCAGTGACCAATCCTTTTGCAGTAGAAACACCTAGTTTCAGGCTTAGGACCAGACTTGGGCTTCTTCACTTGAGCAGCAACTTGCTTGCTGTTCTTCTTGAAGTTCCCCTTCTTCCTTTTGCCCTTTTCTTGAAACTAGTGGTCTTGTCTACCATCAACACTTGATGTTTTTCTTGATTTCTACCTTCGTCAATTTCTACATTACGAAGAGCTTGGGAATCGTTTCCGTTATCCCTTGCATATCATAGTTTATCACGAAGTTCTACTAACTTGGTGATGGTGACTAGAGAATATTGTCAATCACTATCTTATCTGGAAGATTAACTCCCACTTGATTCAAGCGATTGTAGTACTCAGACAATCTGGGCACATGCTCACTCGTTGAGCGATTCTCCTCCATCTTTTAGCTATAGAACTTGTTGGAGACTTCATATCTCTCAACTCGGGTATTTGCTTGAAATATTAACTTCAACTCCTGGAACATCTCATATGCTCCATGACGTTCAAAACGTCTTTGAAGGCCCGATTCTAAGCCATTAAGCATGGTGCACTAAACTATCAAGTAGTCATCATATTGAGCTAGCCAAACGTTCATAACGTCTGCATCTGCTCCTGCAATAGGTTTGTCACCGAGCGGTGCATCAAGGACATAATTCTTCTGTGCAGCAATGAGGATAAACCTCATATCACGGATCCAATCCGCATCATTGCTACTAACATCTTTCAACACAATTTTCTCTAGGAACATATCAAAATAAACACAGGGAAGCAACAACGCGAGCTATTGATCTACAACATAATTTGCAAAATACTACCAGGATTAAGTTCATGATAAATTTAAGTTCAGTTAATCAAATTTACTTAAGAACTCCCACTTAGGTAGACATCCCTCTAATCCTCTAAGTGATCACGTGATCCAAATCAACTAAACCATAACCGATCATCACGTGAGATGGAGTAGTTTTCAATGGTGAACATCGTTATGTTGATCATATCTACTATATGATTCACGCTCGACCTTTCGGTCTCTGTGTTCCGAGGCCATATCTGTATATGCTTGGCTCGTCAAGTATAACCTGAGTATTCCGCGTGTGCAACTGTTTTGCACCCGTTGTATTTGAACGTAGAGCCTATCACACCCGATCATCACATGGTGTCTCAGCACGAAGAACTTTTGCAACGGTGCATACTCAGGGAGAACACTTCTTGATAATTTAGTGAGAGATCATCTTATAATGCTACCGTCAATCAAAGCAAGATAAGATGCATAAAAGGATAAACATCACATGCAATCAATATAAGTGATATGATATGGCCATCATCATCTTGTGCTTGTGATCTCCATCTCTGAAGCACCGTCATGATCACTATCGTCACCGGCGCGACACCTTGATCTCCATCGTAGCATCGTTGTCGTCTCGCCAATCTTATGCTTCCACGACTATCACTACCGCTTAGTAATAAAGTAAAGCATTACATTGCGATTGCATTGCATACAATAAAGCGACAACCATATGGCTCCTGCCAGTTGCCGATAACTTGGTTACAAAACATGATCATCTCATACAATAAAATTCAGCATCATGCCTTGACCATATCACATCACAACATGCCCTGCAAAAACAAGTTAGACGTCCTCTACTTTGTTGTTGCAAGTTTTACGTGGCTGCTACGGGCTTCAGCAAGAACTCTTCTTACCTACGCATCAAAACCACAACGATAGTTTGTCAAATAGACTCCGTTTTAACCTTCTCAAGGACCGGGCGTAGCCATACTTGGTTCAACTAAAGTTGGAGAGACAGTCGCCCGCAAGCCATCTCTGTGCAAAGCACGTCGAGGGAACCGGTCTCGCGTAAGCGTACGCGTAAGGTTGGTCCGGGTCGTCTCGTCCAATAATACCGCCGAACCAAAGTATGACATGCTGGTAGGCAGTATGACTTGTATCGCCCACAACTCACTTGTGTTCTACTCGTGCAAATAACATCAAACCATAAAACCAGGCTCGGATGCCACTGTTGGGGAACGTAGTAATTTCAAAAAATTTCCTACGCACACGCAAGATCATGGTGATGCATAGCAACGAGGGGAGAGTATGATCTACGTACCCTTGTAGATCGCAACGGAAGCGTTGACACAACATAGAGGAAGTAGTCGTACGTCTTCTTCCCGATCCGACCGATCCAAGCACCGTTACTCCGACACCTCCGAGTTCTTAGCACACGTACAGCTCGATGACGATCCCCGGGCTCCGATCCAGCAAAGCTTTGGGGAGGAGTTCCGTCAGCACGACGGCGTGGTGACGATCTTGATGTTCTACCGTCGCAGGGCTTCGCCTAAGCACCGCTACAATATGATCGAGGTGGAATATGGTGGAGGGGGGCACCGCACACGGCTAAGGAACGATCACGAAGATCAACTTGTGTGTTCATGGGGTGCCCCCTGCCCCCGTATATAAAGGAGGGAGGGAGGAGGAGGCCGACCCTAGGAGGGGCGCGCCATGGGGAGTCCTACTCCCACCGGGAGTAGGATTCCCCCTTTTCCTAGTCCAACTAGGAGTCCTTCCATGTATTAGGAGTAGGAGACAAGGAAGGGGAAGAGAGAAGGGAAGGAAGGAGGGGGTGCGGTCCCTCCCCCTAGTCCAATTCGGACTAGACCATGGGGGGGCGCGCGGCCTGCCCTAGGCAGCCCCTCTCTCTTTCCCGCAGGGCCCAATAAGGCCCAATACTTCTCCCCGGCGAATTCCCGTAACTCTCCGGTACTCCGAAAAATACCCGAATCATTCGGAACCTTTCCGAACTCCGAATATAGTCGTCCAATATATCGATCTTTACGTCTCGACCATTTCGAGACTCCTCGTCATGTCCCCGATCTCATCCGGGACTCCGAACTCCTTCGGTACATCAAAACTCATAAACTCATAATATAACTGTCATCGAAATCTTAAGCGTGCGGACCCTACGGTTCGAGAACAATGTAGACATGACCGAGACATGTCTCCGGTCAATAACCAATAGCGGGACCTGGATGCCCATATTGGCTCCTACATATTCTACGAAGATCTTTATCGGTCAGACCGCATAACAACATACATTGTTCCCTTTGTCATCGGTATGTTACTTGCCCGAGATTCGATCGTCGGTATCCAATACCTAGTTCAATCTCGTTACCGGCAAGTCTCTTTACTCGTTCCGTAATACATCATCTCGCAACTAACTCATTAGTTGCAATGCTTGCAAGGCTTATGTGATGTGCATTACCGAGAGGGCCCAGAGATATCTCTCCGACAATCGGAGTGACAAATCCTAATCTCGAAATACGCCAACCCAACATCTACCTTTGGAGACACCTGTAATGCTCCTTTATAATCATCCAGTTACGTTGTGACGTTTGGTAACACCCAAAGTGTTCCTCCGGCAAACGGGAGTTGCATAATCTCATAGTCATAGGAACATGTATAAGTCATGAAGGAAGCAATAGCAACATACTAAACGATCGGGTGCTAAGCTAATGGAATGGGTCATGTCAATCAGATCATTCAACTAATGATGTGACCTCGTTAATCAAATAACAACTCTTTGTCTATGGTTAGGAAACATAACCATCTTTGATTAACGAGCTAGTCTAGTAGAGGCATACTAGTGACACTCTGTTTGTCTATGTATTCACACATGTATTATGTTTCCGGTTAATACAATTCTAGCATGAATAATAAACATTTATCATGATATAAGGAAATAAATAATAACTTTATTATTGCCTCTAGGGCATATTTCCTTCAGCTTCTAGGACGGTTTTCGCACTCTACTCCTCCTTGATGGCGCCCTTGTCGCTGACGTAGATACCGTCCAAGAACTTCCTGATATCCTTGTTCTTGACGTGGCATTTCTGCATAATAGCACAGGAGAGGAAAACTGGTGTTAGTGGTCTGAGTAGAGGACTGAAATCAAATGGAAACTGCGATGCACAGCATATATGTGTTGTTCAAGTCAGATGAATAAATCACTGCAAATAACTGTGGAATAGCGATGCATGTCTCAGCAGCCATCCAAAGATGATAATTGCTTGAACAAATGCACTGCTATAATGCAATCTGCCAAACTAGCAGTTTTGTCACCAAATTGTATTCGCTTAGCGACAGTGTTTTCGCTTGTTTACTTTTTCTTGGTTTCAAGTTTAACGGAAAAGAGTGTTTTCGCTTCGCGACAGTGTTTTCGCTTGTCCAATCACTATAACGGAAAAAAGAGCAAGGCAAAGACCAATCAATGATTAGGATCATATTTTTACCTTTTCTTGGTTTCAAGTTTTTACCCGTGTGCTTACTGTCCATCTCCTGCAAATGAAACAAAGAATTAATTTAAAGGCATAAGATACTGCAACTGCAAGTTTTATATATCCCATTCTACACAAGTAGTAGAACCAAAATGTAAGCGGTTAACTCACCCTCCTTTGGTTTGAACAACCAATCTTTACCACAAACAAGCACTTCTAGCATATCAGGGTTCAAAGAGCTTCTCTTGTCGCCTAGTATCCTCTTACCACAACTGAAGGCTGATTCAGATGCCACTGTGCTCAAAGGAATTGCAAGAAAGTCACGGGCCATAGATGCCAATATAGGAAACTTTTCGCCATGCCTCTTCCACCAACCCAAGACATCAAAGTCATCACCGACCTTCTCAGATGCTTCTTCCAAGTAGGCATCAAGCTCAGATTTGTGTACACGTGACCTCCGACGAGACTTGTGCTGGGCAAACTCTTCTTCCAACTTCCTTTTCCCTGCAACAGGTGATCCAATAATGGCATTGCCTTGACTAGAAGGTGTCGAGTGTGCAGTGCTTGTCGCTGCAAGTAGCTCATATTCCTTGACATACTTTCTCACCCATTCTAAAGCAATCTCCACTTGTTTTGTAATTTGCTCCCCGTCAGTAGACAACTTGCAATAGAAGAAATCCAAGTAATCTTCTTTCCTCCTTGGATCCAGGAATGTAGCAATGACAAGTGCATGGTTAAACTCAATGCCCTTGCTTTTTCTATGACAGTTAGGATCTGCATTCTCCTTCTCCTCGGGATCCCAATATTTATCAAGCTTCGTTTGCATCACTGCCGCCAATTCCTTCAACACATCAGAGGTCTGCCAACCCGGATCTTTCAATGCATGGCGAATAGAAAGCACAACTGGTAGAAACTTATGTGAAGTTGGCTTCCTATGAGCTGAAACGATCAAAGTAAGCTCTTCAAAAGCTTTTAGAAACTCACAAATAGCTTTTGCCTTCTCCCATTCCTCCTCACTTGGAGAGTCTATCATCTTTCTGTTGGCATAACTAGTGAGAACAGATTTGTACGTCAATGCTTCTACAAGCATTTTCCAGGTTGAGTTCCATCTGGTTGGTGTATCAACAAAGATGCCTTTCTTTGCACGTAGACCCATCCCACTTGCAATTGTATTGAAATCTTGAAGTCTTGAAGGAGAAGAGTCAATATACTTCATCAGCTCACGTATCATGTCAATAGCTTCATGGATTATTTTCATTCCATCCTGAACCAAGATATTAAGAATGTGCGCACAACACCTGACATGCAAATGTTGACCTTCAAGGAGTAGCTCATGTTTGTGATATTTTATTAACTCCTCACATGCATTAGTATTATTGCTGGCATTATCTAGTGTCGAAGTGAATAATTTGCCTCTTATGCCCCATTCTGTTAAGCAACGAACTATTTCTTCCTCTATCGCATAGCCTGTGTGGGGATACTTCACTTCTGCGAAACTTATGGTCTTCTTCTTGTAGATGAATTCTGCATTGATATAATGGGTGGTGATGCACATGTAGCCCAAGTCCTGTGATGATGTCCACATGTCAGATGTTAAGCAAATGCGAGAATCCAAATTTTGTAGCTCTACTTCGATATCTTTCTTCATTCCCTTATACATCTTCATTGCATCATCATGAATTGTGTGATGACCCTTGATTTGAAACACTGGCTGCATTGAGTCAATCCATGGTTGAAGGTGGGGTCTTCAAACTTAAGAAAGGGGATCTCAGCATGGACGCAATACTTGACCATGCATTCACGACAAACTTTTTCATCAAACACAAACAGTCCTTCGGATGTTTTTTTTTCATGGTCAACAAAAACCTCTGTCTGCAAGCATCTTGGATTGATCGGCAAGCCTCTGCAATATGGGTCCTCAAACTGCTAGTCCCAAACTTGGTGTGAAGTTGCGCTCCACAGTATTTGCACACAGCCTTGAAATCACCATCTACGAGAACCAAATCTACTTCATAATGCTCCCATACCTTGGACCTTCTAACATGTGGTATTTGACTCGTATCCTCATCCATGGAATCAGCAGTCTTCGAACCCGCTGACGTAGACATGCCTCAAATTTTATAGCACACTGCAGAGGGAAAATATGTGAAAACTTACTGTTAGAAAATGGTAGAATATAGAGCAAGAAGGTAGTGAAAGAAGAGAGAACCAGACAGTTATTTTAGTATGTGGATCTGTATATCAAAAGGGAGCAATGGAATTTGTTTGCTCTGTTGGATCATTCAACCCTTTGCCAACAGAGCAAGCAAATTTGTCTCAGTTCCTGAATTGTAGTATTGTTTGTAAATGACCGTGTCTCCAGAATCAGGAAAAAAAACTCCAAACAAAAGAAACCATAGAATATATCAGAAAGGAGGCTAATGGCTAATCCTTCAACCCTTTGACGACAAACCAAAAAAAAAAAGAAAAATCTAACCATGTATACAAAAGCAGAAGAAAACAAATCTACTCCAACCAAAAAATTGTTTATCTTAGTTCCCGAACTGCGTTGTGCTCAGTCGAATTGTAATCTACGATAGAACAGTAGCAAAAAGAACAACTCCAGTCTTCAAGTAAAAGGTGAGATCTTCACCTAGTCTAATCACTTCTAACAAGCTACTACAAACTGTTAAACATTCATCTGAATTTTCGACGCCAAAAAGTGCAATTAATACTTCCTCTTTGAAGAACAAAATGTGCAATCAAGAGTGACTGTCATTGTTCACCTCAACAACAGCAAAAAATGTATTCCCAGCTAGTGTGAATGCAAACCGGTCAGTTGATTCGACCCATGCACATGTAAATGTTCTGTCGCCACATTCAGTAATGTCAAGAGCTCAACTCTGTAATATATGTGGATCTGTATATCCTGCATCATGAATCCAACTAATGCCCAAGTTGTGGAATCAACCTGGTTGCTGTTGTTGTTGTTGCATATGAGGAGGGGACCAGCAGGAGCACCTTGCCGGCGTTGCCGCCGGAGCACCTTGTCGCGGGAGGAGCAGGACCTAGTCAACAGGAGGAGCCGGTCAGAGAGAGAGAGAGAGTGAGAGAGAGAGGGAGAGGGAGAGAGAGAGAGAGAGGCGGGGGAGGGGGGGTACCTGCCGGCGAAGGGAAGGTGGCGCGGCGGAGGAGGGGGCGGCGCCGGAGGGTGACGGCGAGGCGGTGGCACAAGGAAGTGATGGCGAGGTGGCGGCGCAAGGAGGGGGTGGCGCCCGAGGGTGACGGCGAGGCGGTAGCGCAAGGAGGGGGCGGCGCCGGAGGGTGACGGCGAGGCGGTGGTGCAAGGAAGAGGCAGGGGAGCAGGGGCGGCGCGGGGGAATGGGGAAGAGACAGCGACAGGGGCAGCACCGAGCCATCGCTTCAAGGCAGCGTGTGGGTAACTGGACGCAGCGAACCGGGTTGTACCCACGGTTTGTAGCCCATAATGCATCAAATGGTTTCAGCCCATAACCAACCATACCCAAACTGATTCCTCTCAAAACTGAAACCAAACCAAACTTAAGAAAGGCTCAGCCCAATAAGACCTAAACCAATCAAGCCCATAATAAAAACCAACCCATTTAAACCAGTTTTTCTAAAACCACTCCCAGATTTAGCGGAGTCACCCTCAAGAACTCTCTATTTCTTCTTCTTCGGGATCCACATCATCTTGATGGGAATCCTTGGAGTTGTAGTTGTACTTGATGAAGTAGAACTTGGCGTAGTCTTGGTGACCCACTTGAACGAGGCTTTAGGTGCTTCTTCAAATGCATCAATCTCTTCTTGAAGCTTGTCCTTGCCTTTGTTCTTGTGGTCTTGTGGTGGAAGATCATCTTGAGCTTGTGTTCCCTTGAAGGAAGTAGGATCATACTTCTCTTGTTGAGGAACAAACTTCATCTTGGGGTATTGATCTTCTTCCCACTCAACTCCATTGGCATTGAACTTTCGTTCAAAATCAACACCTTGATTCTTCCGGTGCCTTCCTTGCTTGCGTACAATTTCCTCGAATTGCTTACTCCCGGCAAGGCTCTTGTAAACACCTTTCTCTATAATTCCCTTCAATAAGCTATTTTCTTGCTCAAGTGTAACTTGGCTAAGAGAAGCATTAGTGGAATCAAGAGAACTACTAGAAGCAACAATATTGGATTTGACATTATTATTGTTACTACTAGAGGAAGTATCTTTCTTGTACTTGTTACTAGACTTGACTTGAGGCATGTAAGTAGATAAGAGTAAACGCTTGGCAATGTAAGAAGAACTTTTCTTGCGAAGATAATCATTGATTGCTTTTAAGAACTCATGCTCTTGCACAAGATTGAGCTTTTCAAAGCGTAACTTCTCATGAGCCCTTAAAAGTTCTCGATGATCTTCGTAGATAGTTTCATGATCTAACTTAAGAGAGTTTAGTTCTTTAGTTAGAAGGTCAATCTTATCCTTATCATTGTCATTCGTTTTATTTTGATTAGCATGATTAATTGACGTTTCATCATAATATTCATCACTAGAGTTGTCAACAAGTAAATCATCATCCACAAGCAAGTCATCTTCATCACTATTGAAATCAACATACTCAGCATGTGTTACCTTTCGACCTTTGGCCATGAAGCATCTTCCAACACCTTCATTTGGTGAGTCAAATATGTCGTAGGAGTTGGTTGACATAAGTGCTAGACCGGCAACACCTTCATCTTGAGTATATTCGGAGTCGGGGTGATAGCTTCTCTCGGAGTGATTGTCGGAGTCGGAGCCGGATACCCATTCACCAACATGAGCTTGATGTCTTCGTTTTGTGTAGCTCCTTGATGACTTTTCCTTCCTTTCCGAATCCTTGCTTCTCCGTGAGGGTCTTCGTTCATAACGATCATCTCTACTCCTCCTCTCTCTTGGTGGTGATTCTTCTCTTTTGCTACTTCTTCTTGGAGAATCTTCTCTTCTTTTGTAGGGTGCCGTACACTCATTGGAGTAGTGTCCGGGTCTCCCACAATTGTAGCAATTGCGCTCTCGACTAGAAGATCTTTTGTCATTGTAAGACCTTGACTTGGAGCTTCTTTCTTTGCTTCTACTCTTGTAGAATTTGTTGAAGTTCTTCACCATTAAGCTCAATTCTTCATTGAAGGTTTTTTTCTCACTTGATGATGTGGGGGCTTCACTTGAGGCTTTGTAAGCACCACTTGACTAGTTGTGAAGTTCCTCCTTATCCTTGAGTGACATCTCATGAGCAACAATTTTTCCAATGACTTCCGTTGGCTTGAGATCTTTGTAGTTTGGCATCATTTGAATCAATGTGCACACTGTATCATACTTTCCATCCAATGCTCTTAGAATCTTCTTGATGATGAATTTGTCGGTCATCTCTTCACTCCCTAAGCCGGCAATCTCATTTGTGATAAGAGCAAGCCTAGAGTACATTTCAGCGACACCTTCACCATCCTTCATTTTGAACTTGTCAAGCTGACTTTGGAGCACATACAACTTGGATTCCTTGACGGGCTCGGTACCTTCATGCATATCAATCAAAGTATCCCAAATTTCCTTTGCATTCTCAAGACGGCTAATTTTGTTGAATTCTTCGGGGCACAATCCGTTGAAGATGATATCACAAGCTTCAGCGTTGTATTGCAGCATCTTCAATTCTTCCGCTTAGCTTCACGGTTTGGTTCTCTCCCATCGAAAAATTCACCTTGCACGCCAATACAAATAATTACCCAAACGGCGCGGTTATGTCCAAGAATATGCTTTTTCATCTTATGCTTCCAACTAGCAAAATTAGTATCATCAAAGTAAGGACCTCTACGGTGATAATTTCCCTCACTAGACGCCATACTCTCCTAGGTTGTGAAACCAAGGCTATGACCACCAAAAGCTATGGAAATCAAAGCAAATGGAGACCAAGGCTTTGATACCACTTGTAGGACCTTGAAGTATGTCTAGAGGGGGGTGATTAGACTACTTTACCAATAAAAACTTAACCTTTTCCCAATTTTAGAGTTTGGCAGATTTTAGCTATTTTAGGACAAGTCAAGCAATCATCACACAATTCAAGCAAGCTTGCAAAGAGTATATAGGCAGCGGAAATTAAAGCAGGCAACTTGCAAGAAAGTAAAGGGAAGGGTTTGGAGGATTCAAACGTAATTGGAGACACGGATGTTTTTGGTGTGGTTCCGATAGGTGGTGCTATCATACATCCACGTTGATGGAGACTTCAACCCACGAAGGGTAACGGCTGCGCGAGTCCATGGAGGGCTCCACCCACAAAGGGTCCACGAAGAAGCAACCTTGTCTATCCCACCATGGCCGTCGCCCACGAAGGACTTGCCTCACTAACGGTAGATCTTCACGAAGTAGGCGATCTCGTTGCCCTTACAAACTCCTTGGTTCAACTCCACAATCTTGTCGGAGGCTCCCAAGTGACACCTAGCCAATCTAGGAGACACCACTCTCCAAGAAGTAACAAATGGTGCGTTGATGATGAACTCCTTGCTCTTGTGCTTCAAATGATAGTCTCCCCAACACTCAACTCTCTTTCATAGGTTTTGGATCTGGTGGAAAGAAGATTTGAGTGGAAAGCAACTTGGGGAAGGCTAGAGATCAAGATTCATATGGTAGGAATGGAATATCTTGGCCTCAACACATGAGTAGGTGGTTCTCTCTCAGAAATGGTAAGTTGGAAGTGTAGGTTCGTTCTGATGGCTCTCTCCACGAATGAAGAGGAGGTGGAGGGTATATATAGCCTCCACACAAAATCTAACCGTTACACACAATTTACCAAACTCAGTGGGACCGGATCGTTAAACTCGGTCAGACCGATTTAGTAAACCTAGTGACCGTTAGTGATTTTCGGTGGGACTGACATGCATCTCGGTGAGACCGATTCGGTTAGGGTTAGGGCATAACGTAATCTCGGTAAGACCGATTACACAAACTCGGTGAGACCGATTTGGTAATAAGCTTTCTAGAGAGTTGGTCACGTAAACTCAGTGGGACCGATTTGCTCTATTCGGTGAGACCGAAATGTTACAAAAAGGAAACAGAGAGTTTACATTGCAATATCGGTGGGACCGATCGCTCACTTCGGTTAGACCGAAACGTTACGAAGGGAAACAGAGAGATTACAACCCCATCTCGGTGAGACCGAGATCCCTATCGGTAAGACCGATTTGCTTAGGGTTTGTGGCAGTGGCTATGACTTTTGGAATCGGTGGTGCCAGATAGGAAGAATCGGTGAGACCGATTTTGGCTTTGGGTTTAGGTCATTTGTGGATGTGGGAAAGTAGTTGAGGGTTTTGGAGCATATCACTAAGCACATGAAGCAAGAGGCTCATTAAGCAACACCTCATCCCTCGTTGATAGTATTGGCTTTTCCTATAGACTCAATGTGATCTTGGATCACTAAAATGTAAAATGAAGAGTCTTGAGCTTTTGAGGTTGAGCCAATCCTTTGTCCTTAGTACTTTGAGGGATCCACTTTCATCATCCATGCCATGCCATTCATTGAGCTTTCCTGAAATAATAGTCTTCGAATAGCATTAGCTCAATGAACTATATGTTGTTATGAATTACCAAAACCACCTAGGGATAGTTGCACTTTCACCCTTCCTACTTTTAACCCACATGCTGGGCCCATAACCCATAGTTCCACAGGATCGAACCGTGACTCTCATGTACATCCCATCTTCCAAAGTTATTCCTACAGATTGGCTTTGTGTGTTGTCACGAGCCACCGTCCGAGAGATGATCTCTTCCCGATGCTCTGAAACCCCTTCTCACACTCTGTTCAGGTATCGATCGTTTGTCCATTTGTTTGAAACTTCCTATTATACCTTCATATTTTGCTCTCGATGTTTTCTTAAGTTTCAACTCGAGAGATACTTCTTCCACATTACCTGGATTGTTCACCGGATAATTAACCCTATAAGGGTCAGTTCTCCCGAAGTTACTCTTTACTTCCCCGCTTAAATCTCGGGACGAGATTTCTTGTAGTGGAGGAGATTTGTAACACCCCGAGTGTCACGCTACAGTAAACTCTTGTTAATGGTGCCACACCATCATAATTAATTTTCGCTAATCTTAACTTTGTTCCAAACCGACCTTAAATTCATTTTTTTAAGACAAGTCAAATTATTTTCCCTCGAACTATAAAACTAAAATGTTCGAATAGTTCTATAAATGCCCCAGATCATTTTCTTATGGAACTAACTTCATTTGACTCATAGATAAATCCCTAGGAATTTTATAAGTGTTCCAACAGCAAATAAATTGGTCCTTATAAAAATAAAGGATTAATTGTACGCTACAAAATGCCCCTATACTTTGTGGTTAGATCCCAAAACATTGCAAGGTATTTATGTGACAAGTTTCATGTGCAACAAAATTCTTTTGAATTTAATTAAAATGTGAAACAGTGCCTAACAGTTGAGAGCAGAAAGATAATAGAAAAGATGAGGTGGGTCACTGTGCACTTAGGCCCAATGTGCACAACACAGGCCCAGCCCACCCCTGCACCTTCTCCTATCTCTGTTCACAGTGGCGGTGCCAGAACTGCAGTCCTGTGTAGTCATTTTCAAATTGTGTAGTTAAGTATATAAATTTGAACAAAAACATCAACATTTTTGCAAGCATATGCTAGTTTCATCAAAAAGCTGGGTAGTCAATTGACTACCCAGCTGATGAGTGGCTTCGCTACTGTCTGTTCACAAGGGCGTGCTGGACGAACAGCACTCATCCATTGCTCGGATGGCCGCATGCCGAGCATCCGCAGTCTCCCCCGCGAGGATAAGGATGCCACCCGATTCCCCTCTGCCCATGGACGAACCCTAGCCCCCCACCCCACTTCCTCCTTTCCCTTGCTCTCTCTCTTCTCCCCGCGTGAAACCGCCGCTGCCGTCGCCATGGCCGCGACCACCGTGCTCCCCGCGCCATGAGAAGATGCCCAGAAGGACCGCCACGGTCCACTTAGTCCATACCGAGGACCGAATCGAGCGGGGAAGGCCCGTACACTCGCCATCGCCACCATCTTCATCTTGTACATCGTCGTCATCCGCCGTCGATTCCCGCCACTCCGGTCCACCCCGACCTCCCCGACCTCACCATCGAGCTCGCTGTGAGCTTCTCCTCCATCTCCCCTATTTTTCCCCTTTGATCTGACACCATAGACTGCTCGTCCCGTCGTGCCTGAAGATCCATGCCCGCAGCCATGCTCGTCCGCTGCGCCCTGGCCATGCCCCGCACTCGCCTGCTGCCTTGGCCGCCCGCGCCCCGTGCACCGCGCGCGTCCGCGGCTGTTCGCTGTCACACTCCCCTGTTGCGCCCGCCTGCTGCTGCTGATTTGCTGCTCGCTGTGCTGCTCATGCTTAACTCCTGCTGCTCCCGCCTGCTGTGCCGCTGCCGCCGGTGTCCGCGCGCCGCTCATCGTCGACCGCCGCTCCCTGCGCTAGCCGCGGGTCATTGCTCCCAGCTCCCTGCCTCCTACCGTCGGCCGGCTCTGGCTGCCGTGCTTGTGTGCATGTGTGAGCACAGCGCTGGCTGTGTCTCTCACACGAACGGCCGGCCCTTGTCTACTAGTAGTAGTAGGTTTAGTTTAGTAGTATTAAATTAATGCTAATTAAGCCTGTTAGCAAATGACAAATGGGTCCCACTAAATTAGATTACGTGACAGCCCCTGTTAACCAAACTAACTAACCCTGTTAGTATTTTTTTTTGAAATTAACCCTGTTAGTATTTGATAGGACTATGACAGCGCCCCCCCCCCACACCTCTAAATAAACCGTTTAAAATCAATCTTTAAAGACTTGTGACACTGACAGAAGGGTCCCACCTGACCCTTTGACTAGTCAAAGTTGACCCAGTCAAACGCTGACTGGGTTTCTGACTCAGCACTCCCCTGGCCCACGGTCATGCACTCTGGCTAGAGTGACACTAGGTGACAGAAGAATATTCTGATTTAATTCGAATTAAAATAAATTCAGAAAATGTTTAAATCTTTGGAAATTCACATAAATTAATCTGTAACTCGGATGAAAATACTTTGTACATGAAAGTTGCCAGAACGACGAGACGAATCCGAATACGCTCTCCGTTCGTCCGCCACACGTCCCTAGCATAGCGAACATGCAACATTTCCCCTCAGTTTCATCTGTCCGAAAATGCTAAACTTCGGGGAAACTTTCCCGGATATTTTTCCAATTCCCCGGTACCGCGTAGCCTTGCATGAGTTCACCCCTAGCGCTGCTTATTGTGTTGTCATGCATAGTATTGTACTTGTTTGCTCTATATTTATTGTTTCATAGACTCCAAGACCGATGTTAATGCTGCTGTAATCGACTACGTCACCAACAACCCTTCTTCCCATTCAGCGGAGCTTCCAGGCAAGCCCCCCTTGATCATCCCGATATCACCCATTCCATTCTCTCATGCTTGCATTAGATTTTGCTACTTTTATTGTTTGCTCCTATTCTGACGCATAGCTTGCTTTTGTAACCTGCTTATTGTTACCTATGTGGTTATCCTAAACTACTTAGTATAGGTTGGTTAGTGATCCATCAGTGACCCCCACCTTGTCCTTGTTGCCCCTGCTTCATCATTGAAGTCCCGATCAATGGGATCGAAGACCAGGTGCCGGCACCGCACATCACTTTCCCCTTAGTTGCTCGACACTACTGGGTTACTATCGAGTGCCGAGGGTGAGACCTCTATAGCACTTCTAATGTTAAGCCTGTAGTGTAGCTATTCGGTCGTGGTCATCGAGGATGATTCCGCCTTAACCACTTCCGATACGACTCTGTCGTGCAACCCCTCAAGTGTGAACCTCGGGGGTGGTTCCTCTTATGTTCACCTTGATGATTACATCGAGTGGAATTCACCGGGGGTGATTCCTCGGGTTTTCCCCTTGATGTTTGGACACACGGATACTTGGACTTTACCACTGTTACTTGGAAAGGCGGGTCGACCCTGAGGGGTACCCGCAAGGGATGTGGAGACGGGTTGACCTGGTGGGTGCCCGCGAGATAATTACGAGGCATGGTCGGGCATTCCTAGCCCTCGCCGCAAGTCCTCGAGACAGGGCAACGGGGTCACATCTTTCGTGAGTCTCTGCTTGTTACTGCGCGTTCCTAATCCACTATGATTTGGATATTTGATACGAGGGGCCTCTGACCTGATAGCACTAACCATCACGTGGGCATAGTATGGGCGTTCTACGTCGTATGCATCAGCCGAAGCGTAATAGACGTCAGCGACTGAATGGCGCGCGCCAGGTTGGACTGGTAAGCACCTGCCTTTTTGGAGGAGGTAGCTAGGTCTGCTCACCGGCCGCGTACGCAACGTGCAGGAGTTCCCGGGGCAATGGCCCATGACCCCTGGAGGCATAGGTTTAGTCCGTCATGCTGACCTCTCTATTAAGCTAGGTCGGGTTGCGGCGTATTGTTTGGCCGAAGCCGGGCATGACCCAGGAAAGTGTGTCCGGCCGGAGTTAATCAAGCATGGTGGGTAAGTTGGTGCACCCCTGTAGGGAACAAAACATCTATCGATAGCCTGTCCTACGGTAACAGACACTTGGAGTTGTATCCCGATCGATACAACTAGAACTGGATACTTGTGATGAGAATTGGATGGTGATGAGAAATGGATAGTATTGCTCTGGGATTTCTTTCTCGCAGGGAGTCGAGAAAGTATCTCTGGCCGAGGTTGATAACACTACTACTACTACTACTACTTTACTTTATGCTACTCTACTCCCTCATGTTTGCTGCAAGATGGTGGTTTCCAGAAGATGCTAGTCTTCGATAGGACTAGGCCTTCTCTCTATTCTAGCAATTCTGCAGTTCAGTCCACATATACAACCCATTTCATTGATGCCGATGCATATGTAGTGTAGTTCCTTGCTTGCGAGTACTTTGGATGAGTAATCATGGTTGCTTTGCTCCCCCTTTTCTCCCTTTCTTCTTCTTTCCGGTTGATGCAACCAGATGTCGGAGCCCAGGAGCCAGATGCCACCGCCGATGCTTACTTCTACGTGGAGGCTGCCAATGACTAGTAGTAGTTAGGAGGCTCCTAGGCAGGAGGCCTTTCCTTTTCGATCGTAGATGCTTTTGTGTTATTTTAATTTGTGTCTAGAGTTGTGTTGTGATATCTTCCCGTGAGTCCTTGATCTTGATCGTACACATTTGCTTGTATGAGTGTACGATTGAATCGAGGGCGTCATAGCAAGGGTGAAGTGGGGGAGAGGAAAACGAGAGGCAAATGGCAAATAATGTAATGGGAGGGAGATGAGTTTGTGATGGGTACTTGGTATGTCTTGACTTGAGCGAAGACCTCCCCGGCAACGGTGCTAGAAATCCTTCTTGCTACCTATTGAGCACTGCGTTGGTTTTCCTTGAAGAGGAAAGGGTGATGCAGCAAAGTAGCATAAGTATTTCCCTCAGTTTTTGAGAACCAAGGTATCAATCCAGTAGGAGGCTCCTCAAAAGTCCCACGCACCTACACGAACAAACAAGAACCTCGCAACCAACGCAATAAAGGGGTTGTCAATCCCTTCATGGTAACTTGCGAAAGTGAGATCTGATAGAGATAATAAGATAAGATAAGATAAATATTTTTGGTATTTTTATGATATAGATTGGAAAGTAAAAGATGCAAATAAAAGTAGATGGCAAACTTATATGATAAAAGATAGACCCGGGGGCCATAGGTTTCACTAGTGGCTTCTCTCAAGATAGCATAAGTATTACGGTGGGTGAACAAATTACTGTCGAGCAATTGATAGAAAAGCACATAGTTATGAGATTATCTAAGTATGATCATGTATATAGGCATCACGTCCGTGTCAAGTAGATCGAGACAATTCAGCATCTACTACTATTACTCCACACATCGACCGACTCCTGCCTGCATCTAGAGTATTAAGTTCATGAAGAACAGAGTAACGCATTAAGAAAGATGACATGATGTAGAGGGATAAACTCATGCAATATGATATAACCCCCATCTTTTTATCCTCGATGTCAACAATACAATATGTGCCTTGCTGCCCTTGCTATCGAAGGGATGACATGATGTAGAGGGATGACATGATGTAGAAAGGTCAATCTAGTAGGCCAAACCAAACTAATAATTCGAAGAGACTTGCAAAGATAACTTAATCACACATAAAAGAATTTAGAGGAGATTCAAATATTTCTCATAGATAAACTTGAGCATAAACCCACAATTCATCGGATCTCGACAAACACACCGCAAAAAGAGTTACATCGAGTAGATCTCCAAGAAGATCGAGGAGAACTTTGTATTGAGATTCAAAGAGAGAGAAGAAGCCATCCAACTAATAACTATGGACCCGAAGGTCTGTGGTAAACTACTCACAACTCATCGAAGAGGCCTTGGAGATGATGTAGAGGCCCTCCGTCGTCAATTCCCCCTCCGGCGGAGCACCGACGAAGGCTCCAAGATGGGACCTCATGGATACAGAAGGTTGCGGCGGTGGAAATAGTTTTTCATGGTGCTCCTGGATGTTTAGGGGTACGTGGATATATATAGGAGGAAGAAGTAGGTCGGTTGACGCTCGAGGGGCCCACGAGGGTGGGGGGCGCGCCGGGCACCCTCGTGGCCGCCTTGTTTGTTGCTTGACGTCCACTCCAAGTCCCCTGGATTGCGTTTGTTCCAAAAAGATCGCTCCCGAAGGTTTCATTCCGTTTGGACTCTGTTTGATATTCCTTTTCTTCGAAACACTGAAATAGGCAAAAAAACAGCAATTCGGGTTGGGCCTCCGGTTAGTAGGTTAGTCCCAAAAATGATATAAAAGTGTAAAATAAAGCCCATAAACATCCAAAACGGGTAATGTAATAGCATGGAACAATAAAAAATTATAGATACGTTGGAAACGTATCAAGTACCTAAGTGGCGATTTAGTTTCTTATACTAATGGAGCTTACGAGTTTTCTGTTGAGTTTTGTGTTGTGAAGTTTTCAAGTTTTGGGTAAAGATTCGATGGACTATGGAATAAGGAGTGGCAAGAGTCTAAGCTTGGGGATGCCCAAGGAACCCCAAGGTAATATTCAAGGACAACCAAGAGCCTAAGCTTGGGGATGCCTCGGATGGCATCCCCTCTTTCGTCGTCATTCATCGGTAACTTTACTTGGAGCTATATTTTTATTCACCACATGATATGTGTTTTGCTTGGAGCGTCATTTTGTTTTATTTTGTTTTGTTTGCTATTTGAATAATATCCCAAGATCTGAAATTCTTAAATGTTAGAGAGTCTTCACATAGTTGCATAATTATTCGACTACTCATTGATCTTCACTTATATCTTTTGGAGTAGTTTGTCATTTGCTCTAGTGCTTCACTTATATCTTTTTAGAGCACGATGGTGGTTTTATTTTGAAGAAATAGATGAACTCTCATGATTCACTTATATTATTTTGAGAGTCTTTTAGAACAGCATGGTAATTTGCTTTGGCTATAAAACTAGTCCTAATATGATGGGCATCCAAGATGGGTATAATAAAAACATTCATATAAAGTGTGTTGAATACTATGAGAAGTTTGATGCTTGATGATTGTTTTGAGATATGAGGATGGTGATATTAGAGTCATGCTAGTAGAGTAATTGTAAATTTTAGAAATACTTGTGTTGAGGTTTGCAAGTCCCGTAGCATGCACGTATGGTAACCGTTGTGTAACAAATTTGAAGCATGAGATATTTCTTTGAGTGTCTTCCTTATGTGTGGAGGTCGAGATCGCACGATGGTTAACAAATTTGAAGCATGAGATATTTACTTATTTATGTTTAGGGGACCATGAGCATGTACCTGGGCCAGATTCATGTGAGAGCCTCCCTTCCAGTTAATTATGGGCTTCTCTATTGGGCCTTCATCAGTGGGCTGCATGTTATCAATAAGTGGAAAATGTGTTCTGTACGAAAAATAGTATGAGCTATGTACGGTACGGGGCACTAAAGGATCGAACCGTGCAATGACTTCCAAAACATTGTGTTTGCCGTTCTAACAACACATTTATTCAACCAACTGACAAAATATACTACTGATTGTACATTGAAAACAGCAGCAGCAGCAACCAGGGCTAGGGGTGCAACAGAAGCAGTAAGCAGGCCAGAAGAGTGAAGACGCAGCTCTCTCTTCCAAACCAAACATCAGCCATCATTACAAAAGGGCTACCAAAAAAGAACAAGTGTATGCATCAAACTAAATACTACACCAAGCGTACGCATCTAACTAACTGGCTCAGTTAGACGTTACTATTTATTAAGTTGTGGAGATTGGCTGACGGCTTGAACCAGATGGCTGCCTGACGGGGGAAACTCCAGCCAGCAGGTCGAAGTCTGATACTTGCGACCCTCTCTCCTACTTTGGGCTGCAGAGCGTGGCGGCACATATCAGGGTATGGTGCATGCAGAGACACATGGTACACTGTGTACACATAGTTTTGCCTGATGAACGAAACCGCGCTGCCATCATGATCCTTGCCGTCGGTTATCTCCTGGTTAATAAGATAATTTAGTCCGACAAATAGAGAGCGTGTAGCAAGGCTACCTACCAGCCTTCAGTCAAAAATTCCTGAAGGCCCAGAGAAGCTGGGATCCTGCTCAAAGACCTTGCAGTGACTGTGGTTGTATTCCACGAAACAACACATCCGGTACGTGCGAACGATCATCAATCATTCGTCGTCGTCGTCTGATCGATCCAGGAACCACCTACAACTACCATGCCGCTTTTCTTTGAAAGGTTCTGGGATTAGGAAGGGTAGGGACACCAGGCGGCCTACAACATCATATCAAGTTGGAGTAAAATAAAAAAGGGCTCCTTATTTAGTCAATCTTAAGAACAGCATGTTATGAGCATGAATATTGTTTTAGTAAATGTTAACAGTAATATAAGCAAGCCATCATGATATCATAGGAAAGTAACATAATGCTGTAACAAACATTTGTAGTGATGACTGGAGTATGCCAGCAATACGTCCAGCCATAGAAGGAGTCGACAGTATAAATGAAGCCCTTGTGTTCAATGGCATCAGAGAACCATGGAGGATGTATGATCCTGCGATGGACGTGCAGATTTATCCACTTACCGCAGTGACCTGTCAGATAGGCAAGACCGCGGTTGAAGAACGCAATTAGCCTAAAGTCTTTATAATTCGCAGATCTTGTGGGCACTTGGCAGATTACAACCTTGAGCAAATCAAACTTGGTATCATGTTGGCTACTGTAAGATTCCAAGTATTCTGGGCCACGGTGTCAAAGTAGTGCAGTGTTAATCGAAGGAAGGGGGATCAATCACCGGGTGTAGACCTCCACGAGCATCCAGCTGCCGCGACCGTCGACGAGCACCATCCAAGACGTGTTCATGTCGACCCAGTACATACCGTTAATGTAGTTGAGGTTGACGGGGATCGGATCGCAGTCAAGGGGGTTGATGCTCGCCACCCTACAATTGTTATGCTGCATGACACGCCGTTTTTGAAGATCAGGCGGCATCAGCAAGCAAGTAGTTGGCTTAAAAAGCTTCGGCCTGAGGGCTTTGAGTAAACGGTACAACCCCGATGAGCACGCGGCAAGAGGCATGGTACTGAGATTGTCCACATGCAAAACAATGAGCTTGATTACCTCCGTGGGGAGCGAATTCCAGCCACTCTTTCGGTGGACGCTGCTCGGTTCTGCCATTGTTAGTGCTTGGGTTTCAGACGAGGGGGCAGGTGCCTCAGCAGGGATGGAAGATTGGACGAGATTATGTGCGAACAAAGATGGAGAAGTGAATATGTGCTGCAGGAAGTGGACAAGTGATGATGACTACAGCATGCCACTTGACTTACGAGATACATACCAGCAGCATAGGGTCATATCGATGCTAGACAACTTGCTTGAGTGATCACAGTACTGGTACTCCCTACAGTACCTACTACAGTACTATGCCCTAACTTGCTTGAGTAGAGTAGTAGAGTAGGACTCTGATCTACTACTAGCACCGGAGGAGTAGTATATTCTAATCTAAAATAGTTACAAACTTCAATGCCCGAGCATGGAACGAGTATGAACCGTGCTCAAAGACCGTGTCTATGTGGTGTTTGGAATTATATGCAAAAAAATAGCAAGATGCCCGTGCATTGCACGGCACACCATCATCACCAACTCGGTTTTTTCTCTACTCCTACTCCTATAAAAGACTCGGTTGGTGATGATGGAGGCGAGGAGGCGTGTTCAGCCGGGCGTGCAGCGGACGGCGCAATACTATTCGATTTGTTATAAAAAACAAAGAAGAGTAGTAGAGATAGAGACTTAGGGAGGAGCACGAGGTTGTGGGAGATAGGGATGAATGAGTCAAGGCCTTATCTGTAAATGTGGAGAGAGGTGCGGGTATCTTTTGTAAAATTGTCATAGTTTGCTTTCTATCCATCAGATATAGATCGGACGGTCTATATTACAAGATGGTAGGCATACCATCATCACCAACTCGGTTTTCTATAAGAGTAGATATAGATAGATACAAACTAGGGAGTACTAGTAAGGACACAATCTACTGCTTCGTGTGCTACTCCTGCGCTCCATTCGGCGGCCGCAACGTCCCCTACAACCACTCCCTCCTGCTTTCCATTCGGCGGGCGCTGTTGAAATTTGGGGAGCACACTCTCGCGACTGCTGGAAGCCACGACTTCACCAACGGCGACTTCTTCCCCGACCTCGGCAACCTCTTCCTCAACGACATGGGCGACAACCTCAACACCAACGGTGATGCTCCCGTTGCACCGTATGTGTTTCTGTCCTTCCTGTTCGAAATCGTGGTAGAATTCATGTTTCTACTATGTATCCTACTACTATGCTAGTCCACATGATTAGTTTCATCTCTGTTATAGCCGTCATGATTCATTTTGTGCTTATTTGGATTAAATCTCGTAGTAACTTGCTCATATATTCAACTGGCGCAACGTCCCTTATAGCCACTCCCGTTTCATGGACGGCCTGGTCGATGCCTCCAAGGAGCCACTACAAAAAAATTCACTTCCGTGATGATACGTGTTTGTCATAGTAGGTCGCGATTTTTGTCATGCATGTACATCCATGACAAATTTATGACAGAATCAAGATAGTCATACCTCTGCTGTCGTAGAAGTGTTCCATGACATTACCAAAATTATCATCACGGAAGTATCCACTTCCATGACGATAAATCGCGCGTCATAGAAGTGCTTTCGTCAAGGGTGACCGACACGGGGCATCCACCATAACGGAACACCGTTAAGCTATCGGGTCGGGTTTTGGATCCGATAACCCGTTAACAGCCCCGACCAATGGGGATTTTCCACGTGTAAAATCATCATTGGCTGGAGGAAACACGTGTCGGCTCACCGTTGGGACGGATGTCATCCATTCATTGGACCGAAGTCGCCTATGATACGGCGACACGTGGCATGGCCCAACAGAGGCCCATTCCTGTGAAAAGGCCGGCCCGTTTGACTTGGTCAAAAGGTGGCGGCCCGGCCCACGGAAAGCCTGTTAACGGCATGTTCGCATATAGCCCATTTACAGCTCGCTAACCCAGGGCCCGTTACGCCCTATCCGAATTAGGCCCAGTAGCGTCATCTGGGCCGTCCAATATGATTTAGCACGTTTTAACTTCTGGCCCATGTGTGGCCCATGACTTATTTCGGCCCATATGAGGACCTTTATAACTCTTGGCCCATTAACGGCCCATGGTGAAACTGGCCCGTAATGAACAGTGTATCACTTTATACCCATTAATGGCCCCTTATTCCATTGGGCCGTTTCCAGTCCAAGTTATCTTTCAGCCTTCTTAGGGCCCATTGATTCTTGGGCTCATTTGCAGCATTCGGTTACATATGCCCCGTTACTGTCATTTTCTGCTTGTGGGCCAAATTCAGCCCGTCGTTACAGTCGGCCCATTTGCGGACCGTTAATACGTTGGGCCGTTTTCATGTCAAAAAACCCGTTGGGCTGTTTTCATAGAGTTATCAAATACGGCCTATTAACGGCCCGTTATGGTCCATGAATAGTACGGCCCATGATTGGCAAAATGATGATACACCCCGTAGAAGGCCCATGGATCCTACGGCCCGTATGAGGCCCATGGATAGTACGGCCTGTAGAAGGCCCATGGATCGTACGGCCCGTAAAAGGCCCATGGACCCTACAGCCCGTAGAAGGCCCATGGACCCTAAGGCCCGTATAGAAGGCCGATGGATCCTACGGCCCGTATAGAAGGCTGATGGATCCTACGGCCTGTATAGAAGGCCAATGGTCCTACGGCCGGACGAAGGCCCATGGATTATACGGCCTGCAGGAGGCCCATGGTTACAACAGTCCGTGTGTTGCCATGATTATTTTGGCCTAGTTACCAAAAATAGGCTATTGTGGCCACTAGAAAAACATAGAAAAAGAACTGTAGTGACTACAAGCAAACAACTAAAAAAGACAATAAGGAAATAAATAAGCAAGCAATTAAGGCTAGCCTATTACCGCTATTACACATATTACATCCACTGGGCATCAAAGTTCGCCACCAGTGCAAATATAGGCAACAAAGTAGCATATTACATACACTGGCCATCAAAATTAGCCACCAGTGCAAATAAACGCGGCAGCAAAGCAAGAGCATAACTGAAACAACTTCAGAAGAGCTCAAGAAACATTATACTGGGTATCCACCATGCTGGCAATAAGCTTAGCAAGCTGATTAGCTTAGTCATGTTTGGCGCTAAAATCCTCCAACGCTTGTTGTTGCACCAGAAACTATGCATCTGAATGCTCTAGTGACTTCCGCAGTCCTTCCGCTTCTTGTTGCAGCACAGGTGATCGATGTCTTTCAGCTTGTAGTTGAGACTCAAGAAACCGAACTCATTCAGACAGTGAGTTTGAATATCTTGTGCAAGCGGTAGTGGCCAGTAACTCGAACACTAAACCAAGACAGGACTTTGGGGTTGTCTCGCTGTCTTCAAGATAGTCTTCCTTAGCTGTTTTATCAGCTTTGTTGGAGACCAACAAGGATGTGTCACTATCCTGAACCTTATCTGCATTACTTCCTTTAACATTGCTTAATAAGGCACTCTTCCCCAATATTCTATCAGCATTCTAAAAGAAGAAACAAGCAGACACATAAAAATTTTAGCATGTACTAGTATATGAAACTCATTTCGGTGAACCAGCTCATTAGTAACGTGGACAGGATTAAACTACCAAGTCTTCTATTGCCAAGTACTAGTACATAATAAAAGCATCAAACAAACATATATCTATGTCCTATGGTCACTGCATTGTCTTGCCAAATCAAAATAGAGACACGGTTCAAATCATATCAGTTCAAGACAAAGCAGCAGTGAAAGAATACAAAGCGTGGGAAACTACACGGCATAACAAGATTTCAGATGGGTACCACGGGTCTACATGTACAACAACACTATTGGCTCTGTTGTGATGCTAGTAATGTGCATGATATGAAAGTCAACTCTATACACAATTGAAATTGAAATCAACAGAGCTATTGATAAGAGCAAACCTTTTAAAGAAACATGCATGAACATACCTACAGTGCCATTGGAGCTTTGATTGGATCCTTCAATTTAAAAATAAGTTTGTATGAGTAAATACAGTGATACAAGAGCAAAGCAATCATAGCTAAAAAAGGCGTGCCTAAGCGAGTGCTTAAGCGCGCCTAGGCTCTAGGTGTTGGCAAAACGCATTGCGCATAACTACGCATTATCTGTGCATAACTGCACATAAGCATGCGCTTTGGTCAGTAAAGCGCAAGGCGGTGGCAAAACGCACAATTAATGCCTAGCGCTTTTTTGAACTATGATAGCAATGGAATCTTAAATTAGAGCAGTTGTTCTTCAGGTTTAGGCACTTGTTCTACATGAACAGAGTACAGTAAGATGCAAGAATAAAATACTTAAAAATAGAAAATGAGCTCATAGACCTTACCACATTCTTGGTTCGGGACTAGTACAGAACAAGGCGTTCCCAGTCATCGTCCAGTCAATGTGTCTCAGGAGAACGTAAGGGAATTTGATGAGTTTCTTTGCCGGTGAAGTACGTTTTCTTCAGGTAATTGCGATACCGCCACCAAGCATTCTTGAAGATAGCAGAGGTATTAGCACAGGTTACCTCATCCTGAGTTTCCAAATTGGTCCTTCTCTATAGAGAAAAATGGGAAAATTTGCTGTATTATAACCATCATGGAGGTAGGATGTATGGGACAAAGCAAAGTAATTGCCATGAATAACATTACTTACACATAACTCCTGGACAAACACCTGCAACTGGCATTTTCCTTCATCTTCAGTATAATATTTCCAAGATGGGAAGATACGCATATAGGATTTAACAACATCAAATGCGATAGATGCTAAACTACGACTGGCTGGTTGTGCTTCCTCCACAGGAATAGGCGTACTAACTGGTGGAGTTGGGGTTTGCCGTTATAGTACTGGCCCTTTGGGCACTGGAGCTGCCTTACTAACTGCTCTTGTTTGGGAGCTCTATGGTGGAGATGGTGTTGTGTCAACAGGAACTGGGTTACTATCGGCTGGGGTTGGGGTTAGATTGGGTGAAGTTGGTTCTCTGTCCATCGCAGTAGGTGTACAATCTATGAGAGTTTGGGTTATGTGTGGTAGGGCTGGTTCTTGTGCATGTACAACCGGGGTGCTATCTCCACCAAGAGGTAGCACTGTTTTATTTGAAGACCGTGTTTTTATTCCGCCAGATACTGGCATCACCCGCTCCAATTCAATTGGCTGATAAACAGGAAACGTAGTTGAATGTACAGACATTGTATGAGAGACAAATGCAATAGATAGTGTGGAAAAAAGAGGGCATGAAATAGTTGACATGTATATTGTTTAACTAAAATGGATAGCATGACATAATTTCACATATATGATGTCTATCTAAACTGGATAGCATAGCATAACATAATTCAAAGATATGATGAATAACTAAACGGGATCACATGATATAATTCACCTACATGTTATCTAAGTAATCAGGATCGCATCATTAATTCACATATGTTATTTATATGCTAAATAGAGGGCATTCGATATGATGTCTGAACTAAGAACATGGTGTTGAATATTGTGTATATGATGTCTAAACTATGCAATGCAAGACACCGTATGCATGATATGAGCAGTATAACCGTGCCAAGTTAGAGCATACACCTCAGTGGGGGAATAGGACTGGTCATCTATCTCTGAATCCATCTCTGCGGAGCTACCGGGACCCAACAAGAGATCTGCTTCGACAAGTAGCACTGTCTGCTCTGAAGGCCTTGTTTTCACTCCAGATTTTTCCATCTCCCACCCAAATGGCTGATTCACAGGAAGAGTAGTTTAATGTACAAACATTGTTGACAAATGGAAATGTAATGAAGAAAAGGATGGGAAAGATATCATTCAAATATATGATGTCTGGTTAAACAAGATGGCATTGCACATTTCACATATATTATTGCTGGCTAAAAGACATGAGACTGCATAATTCCCATATATGATATAGAAACTAAACAGGTGGCATTACAGAACATTTCTAAACTAAGCAGATGGCATATATGATGTCAAAAGTAGGCACTGCAAGGCAACATATGCATGATATGACTAACATCATCATGCCAAGGTAGAGCAAACACCTTGGGGGGTAAATAGGAGTGGTCAGCGGCGTCTTAATCTGCCTCGGAACAGATATCTTCCTGTGGATTACAATCTGGAGAGGGGTGGGGAGGGTTTGCCATTGAACCCACCATGGAGCGATGTCTGCATGACATTGTATTGCCGCGCAAAACTCTTCTCTTTTTCTTTACATGTTCAGCATGACTGTGTACAATATCTGACATGCATACGAAAAAAATATGGTGAGATTATGTAAGGAGAGCATGCAGAAATTTAGAGTGATGGTAAAAACAAGGGGATCGACGTTTTTCCGTTGAACCAAAATAGCCCTAATGGATCGACGTGAATGTATAGTAATAAGTGATGCAACAAGTGTACAACCTCTTTGGCGTAGCCATGTTGACCTCAACATCATTGGGTTGGTCGCTGAAGCAGTTGAGGCAGAGGTGGCTGTAGGAGGTGTGGAGGAAGATCTGAGGAATCTGTAGACGGCGTCCAGGGCACTGCTCTGTTGTGATGGATCGTTCTGTCATTGGAGCAGCTCCGGTGAGCCGTAAGACGTCAAGGCTGAAGCAACACAAGACAAACATCATCAATCTCAAGTGGGATTCTAATAGCATCTCCAATAGATGATGTAAAATGGATGTAAAATTAACATCACCAAAAACCACCTGACTAGAATAGATGAGGTAAAAACTATTGACTCTGAACTTAATTGTCGAAAATGAAATTTACTGTGGAATCTGAATGCTACTCTCGAAACTGAACGCAATGGTAGTAGAGAGGCACTTGACATGTAGTTTAGGGAGGGCCTGCAGTTCATCTTCAACCTGCACCCCCTGAGCTGCGTGCCACCACCGGCCGAACCGCCGGCCCCAATGTCGCCTTGCCGCCCCAAAACAACTCGCCACCATCGCCCCGGTCAGCCCTCTAGGCCCCCTGCCCCCCACCCTGAACCCTAAGATAGATAGTGGGGTACCTCCCCGGCGAGCCCCCGTCCCCGCTGCGGGTGGTTCTTCCTTAACTCCGGCGAGCCCCCCAACCCCTGAAAATCGACTGACCCAAAAGTCGATTCAGTCGAGTGAAGTGTGGCTTAATCGGAGCAGAGCAGCAGCACAAGTGAGGGGGAGAGCAGCAGCAGCAGCTGGGCGAGCGAGCGATCGAGCGAGAGCCAGAGCAGCAGCAGCGCAAGCGAGCGAGCGAGAGCCGGAGCAGCAGCAACAGATCCGGCTGGTATGGACGCCGCCACCGAAGGGGCCTCGCACTGGGGGAGAGCCGTAGTGGAGATGTCGCCGGTGGAGCCGGCTTCAAGGTAGCCGCTCCATGGGGGTGCGGGATGGAGCACCGTCGGTGCCGGGAGGTCGAGTTAAGGAGAAGGTGCGATGCGATGAGTGTACAACCTCTTTGGTGGCGCCGAGTAGGCCTCGGCTTCGTCCGAGGAGTCGGTGAGGATGTTGCGGTTCCGGTGGAGCAGGTTAAGGCGGTGCTATGGGGATGGAGCAGCCGCGATAGACGAGGCGATCGTCGGAGCAGCTCCTTGGAGGTTGAGGACGGGCGGCTGAACCGGCGAGACGGCGAGATGGATGATGGATCCTCATCTGGGGAGGTGGACAAGGGACGTCGAGATGTTGTGGTGGATGATGTCGTCGGGGAAGAGGCTCCGGCTGGGCAGTGGTGACATGGCGGACGGAGGAGGGTGGGGTTTCGCGGCTGGAGCGGAGAGGTTATGGCGGCCTGGGATTTTGAATGGCGAAAAGGGGGCGATGGGAGGGGGTGAAGCATGGCTTAGGGACGCGCTTGTCCAAAATGTAGGGTGTGTTACAAAAGTACTCCCCACTGATTTGAACTAGCGGCCCTTTCGGCTCAGGGTTAGAAGGGAGATTTCGCATGTCGGGATTTGGCAGCTGGAGGGAGTTTTCGCGCGCATTGTAATTTCGGGATAGCAAGGCGCGGGTTGTGAAGGTGCCAGTTTTGGGAGCACGATATCTGAATTTTCGGGATATAACAAGACGCGGGTTGAGTTTTAGGGACAAGCCTAACGTGTAGTAATATTGTACTTGTACGTACCAAATCAATTCGCACTTCCCTCAACCAAAAAGAAAACAAAAAAATAAAACTATTCACACCACACAAAGAGAGAGTCTTTCCCCGTTTTACTATACAAATGCTATTCAACGCTACTCCCTCCTTCCATCTATATAGGGCCTAATGCGTTTTTCGATGCTAACTTTGACCAAATATTAGAGCAATGATATATGACATGCAACTTACACAAAGCACACCATTAACTTCGTCTGTGAAAGGTTCTTTCAATGATATAATTTTCACATTGTGCATGTCATGTACTATTAATTTTGTCAATAGTCAAAGGCGGTCTTAAAAATCTCATTACGCCCTATATAGATGGAAGGAGGGAGTATGAATCCATGTTATGTCCAATTAAATTTTTTCGCTTGCTATATAATGCATGTAACCTACTCATACCAACATTTTAGTGCATTCCAAATGTCTATACTACCGCTGCAATTCAAACTAAATTTGAATTTGTTTCTCTATTTAAATAAGAATCTACAGTCATGATTGTTGCCAACTTCAACCATCATAGTTTCCTTACTATCCGCCAGATATAAATCGGGTGGCCTATAATGCAGGATGGCAGGCACACCATCATCAACAACTCCATTTTTTTATAAGAGTAGAGATAAAATATATTAAATGTAGTATAACATGTTCATAAACACACCATGTGTATCACCGTTATATAAATTCCCACATGCGTCAGTTTAAAACACTATGATAAATTCTTCAAATATCCAAATTCACTTTTTATAATGAAGTATATATGATCTCTATTCGTCTTTTACACCCACACAACCCTCTTATCCTTGTAGCTAGCGCTAACTTTCTCTTGTGCATGCACACGCCCGCATCCCTCTCACCCTCCCTCAGCATTCTCTAGCTCCATCGCGCGTCATCTTTTTACTTTAGGTCGTTTACCCACGGTGTGTGTAGGCCCCCCAGCTCCTTCTTTACGGCACACATTGATCGATATGCCTCTCTAGCCAGGTGTGCCTAGCACAAACACAAGCTTCCCCTCTTCTCTTGTCACCGTCCATGCCTCACTCCCACCATGTAACGCCCTCGATGCGGCTATATCTCCCACGTGTCGAAGCACGACTTAGAGGCATAACCGCATCGAAAGCAATGTCGCAAGTGAGGTAATCTTCACACAACCCATGTAATACATAAGGGAAAGAGATACATAGTTGGCTTACAATCGCCACTTCACACAATTACATGAATAAAGCATTACATCATCCAGATACCATCAAGGTCCGACTACGGAACCAAAATAAAAGAAGAACCCCAAATGCGACAAAGGTCCCCAATCGACCCCAACTCGGCTCCACTACTGATCAACTAGAACGAAACAACACAAAGGGCAAGATCTTCATCGAGCTCCTCCTTGAGCTTGGTTGCGTCACCTGCTCAGTAACATAGGCACCTGCAAACTGGTTGTGGAGGTATCTGTGAGCCACGAGGACTCAGCAATCCCATTACCATGGGTATCAAGACTAGCAAAGCTTAATGGGAAAGGAATGGGTAAAGTGGTGAGGTTGCAGCAGCGGCTAAGCAAGTATGGTGGCTAACATACGCAAAAGAGAGCGAGAAGAGAAACAAAGGAACAATCGTCAACTAGTAATGATCAAGAGGTGATCCTGAACTCCTACTTACGTCAAACATAACCCAAAGACCGTGTTCACTTCCCGGACTCCGTCGAGAAGAGACCATCACGGCTACACACGCGGTTGATGCGTTTTAATTCGGATATGGTGTCAAGTTATGTACAACCGGACATTAACAAATTCCCATCTGCCACATAACTGTGGGCACGGCTCTCGAAAGTTTATACCCTGCAGGGGTGTCCCAACTTAGCCCATGACAAGCTCTCACGATCAACAAAGGAATAGACCTTCTCCCAGGAAGACCCGATCAGTCTCGGAATCCCAGTTTACAAGACATTTCGACAATGGTAAAACAAGACCAGCAAGACCTCCCGGCGTGCCGACATCCTGATAGTAGCCGCGCGTATCTCGTCTCAGGCCACGACCGGATGAGCAGTACGTACAACTAGAACCAGCCCTCAAGTTTCCCCGAGGTGGCGCTGCAAGTGGCTCTAGTTTGGACCAACACTTAGACAAGCATTGGCCTGGGGGGGGCTAAAATAGAGATGACCCTTGGGATGCGCGACTCCCAGGGGAAAAAGGTAATAGGTGAGGCAAATGGTAAAACCAATGTTGGGCCTTGCTGGAGGAGTTTTATTCAAAGCGAACTGTCTTTCTTCTCCTTTCCTTGTCGCTGTTTATTTAAGTCATGAGAACAATGGGTGAGGCAAATGGTAAAACCAATGGTGAATGAGGTCAAGAGGGTTGACGGCGAGCGCGTGGATTAGACCATCTTTCTTCTCCTTTCCTTGTCGCTGTTTATTTAAGTCATGAGAACAATTTAGTCAGTGCCGCAACAAGTTACTTTTTTGTAATATAACTTTATTCTGGGCAATGCTTGCTATGCTATCTCCTTTACTAGGTCCTTTCTCTGTATGCTTTTACCCTACGCTTTTAGGGAACTTGCCGGCACAGGCACGCTTGCCGCGAGTGCTGAGTGCGGAACATCAGCAGCTCGCTGGCGGTGCCGGAGCACGCTTGCCGCGAGTGCTGAGTGCGGAACATCAGCAGCTCGCTGGCGGTGCCGGCTCAGGCAAGAAACCTTGTCGCAACTAGTTACGAGGAGGTTCCTCCACGCACAGGTTTTTCATACAAAGCACAGTCGTTCAAGGAGGATAGCTTAAAAATTTAAGAACTGATCATGCTCAAACTTTGGCAACTTAGCTTTTTTTTGTCATTTGTGTCCCGGCAAGGCCATACTTCTTTGAACGACGCCCGGTCCATACCTTTATCCTCTCCTCCCCCCCCCCCCGGTGAACTTGTGGGCGAAGGAACCTTCTTTTTGAACAAAAGAAAGAAGAGAAAATAAAGATATGGAGCCTTAATGCTCGTTATTGCTTACCGGAGGCGAGTGCTGCACAAAGTGTCAGATAATACATGCATAAAAGAAAAAGGCATGAAATTTGACAACATGTGCTGAGCACATAAACTTTATGCACGGGATCTGCACCCGGCTTTGTACAAAGGGTTACATGCAACAGCGGCAAAGCTTGTACAAAACGTGGTTGTCGGAACAGGTTCCGGCAACCGCGCCTTATGGGTAAAACTTACGAAGATGCTCTATGTTCCAGGAGTTGCTCACCGGAAAGCCATCTTCGGTCTCAAGGCGGACAGCGCCAGGCCTAGTGACTCGTTTCACCCGATAAGGGCCTTCCCACTTCGGTGTCAACTTGTTGGAATTCTTGGCGGATTGAACGCGCCGAAGAACAAGGTCGCCTTCCTCGGAGCTTCTGGCATTAACTTTGCGGCTGTGGTAGCGGCGCAAAGCTTGCTGGTAGCGAGCAGCTCGTACAGCAGCCTGAAGACGATCTTCCTCGAGGAGCAGCGCGTCATCTTGCCGCAACTTCTCTTGCTCAAGCTCATCATAAGCGAGCACTCGAGGCGATCCGTATACGAGTTCTGTGGGGAGAACTGCTTCTGCTCCATATACTAGAGAAAAAGGTGTCTGGCCAGTGGCTCGATTTGGCGTCGTTCTGATCGACCAAAGAACCACCGGCAGCTCCTCGATCCAATTTCTTCCGCACTTGTGCAGCCTGTCAAAAATTCTGGTCTTGAGCCCGCGCAGCACTTCAGCGTTTGCCCTCTCCGCTTGACCGTTGCTTCTCGGGTGAGCAACAGAAGCGAAGCAGATCTTGGCGCCAAGATCTTGGACGTACTGCATGAAGGTGTGGCTCGTGAATTGTGTGCCATTGTCGGTGATGATCCTGTTAGGGACTCCGAAACGGCAAACAATTTACCTGAAGAACTTGACTGCTGACTGTGCTGTCACCTTCCTCACTGCTTCCGCTTCAGGCCACTTTGTGAACTTGTCGATTGCAACGTACAAGTACTCAAAGCCCCCGACAGCTCGGGGAAAGGGGCCGAGGATGTCGAGCCCCCAGACCGAAAATGGCCAGGATAAAGGGATTGTTTGGAGAGCTTGAGCTAGTTGATGTATCTACTTGGAGTGGAACTGGCATGCTTCACACTTGGTTACTTGTGCAGTTGCATCCTGGAGGGCTGTCGGCCAAAAGAAACCTTGCCGGAAAGCTTTGCCGGAAAGTGCTCTTGCGCCAATGTGGTGACCACATATGCCTCCATGTATCTCCGCCAACAGCTTCTGTCCACCTTCCCGGGAAATGCACTTCAATTTCACTCCGTTGAATCTTCTTCTGTACAGTATGTCATCGACAAACTGGTACATACTTGATTGCCGGGCTACTCTCTCCGCTTCTTCTTGTTCTTCGGGAAGTTCTCCTGTCTGAAGGAAATGGATGATCTGCTGTGCCCATGTCGGAGCTTGTGGCTCAACGACAAGGACTAAAGGCGCAAATGCTGCTGCGGGAACATCTGCTTCCACGGCAAGAATCTGTGATTTAGCCGGAGCGTGATGCTCCCCGGCAAGCGTGTCAGGACACAGCTTGTCGGGAGCGTCTGCTTCAACGAAACAAGCCCTAGGGCTTGTCGGAGCAGACTGCCCCTCAGCACTGTCGGTGTTGATCTTGGGGACCTTCTTGACGGCGGCTTCGGGGAGCTCTGCCGGAAAGTAGTCGCCAGTAACCAACTTCCTCTTCTTGCTTTGTCCAGTTGATGGTGTTACAAAAGGTTGAGTTAACTTGAGCACAAAAATCCCTGGTTCCACAGGTAACTTGAGTGCGGCGCACTTTGACAGGCCATCTGCAATGTCATTTTGAGCTCTTGGAACATGTTCCATTTGCAGGCCGTTAAAATGCTCTTCCAACTTCCTCACTTCATCAATGTAGGCTTCCATGAACGGACTCTGATAATCTTTGTTTACTTGACGGACGACAAGCTGTGAGTCACCCCGGACAATAAGCTTCTTGATCCCAAGGTCTGCCGCGATCCTGAGTCCGGCAAGCAAGCCTTCATACTCCGCAGTATTGCTTGTTGCTTGCTCCTTGGGAAAGTGCATCTGGACCACGTACTTGAGGTGCTCTCCGGTGGGCGAGACGAGTAGTACGCCCGCACCGGCGCCTTGCAGCGAGAAGGCACCATCAAAGTACATGATCCATTCTTTGTTTACTTCCTTGACGGGGATGCTCCTATCCGGAGTTTCTTCATCAGGTGTTGGCGTCCATTCTACTATGAATTCTGCCAATGCTCGGCTCTGGATAGTTGAAGTGCTCTCAAACTTGAGGCCAAAGCTTGACGATTCCAGCGCCCACTCGACAATCCTGCCTATTGCTTCTGGATTCTGCAATATCCTCTTCAACGGAAAGCGAGTGACAACTGTGATTTCATGTGCTTGAAAGTAATGGTGCAGCTTCCTCGAGGCCATGAGAAGGCCGAAAAGCAATTTCTGCACACCAGAGTACCTTGATCTAGCCCCCTGCAGAAGGGAACTGACAAAGTAAACTAGGCGCTGCACCATCTTCTTCTGTTTCTCTTCTTGTGGCTGCGCAGATCCATCCTTGCCGGAACCAGAACTTGTCGGGAAAGTCCCCTGCTTGTCGCTGGACTCGCTTGCCACGGTCACTGACTCATCATCCGCCTCCCTCTCCGCCACTAATGCAGCACTAACCACTTGATTGGTTGCCGCCAGATATAGCAGCAACTTCTCTTGTGGCTTAGGTGCGACAAGTATTGGAGTGGAGGATAGGTATCTCTTCAAGTCCTGCAGCGCAGCCTCCACTTCCGGAGTCCATTTCATTGGACCTGCCTTTTTCAAGATTTTGAAAAATGGCAGGGCGCACTCAGCAGACTTAGAGATGAATCTACTGAGAGCAGCAACACAGCTGGCAAGTCTTCGCACATCCTTGACGCGCTTCAGTTCTTCGATCTGTTCAATGGCTTCGATCTTGTCGGGATTGGCTTCGATCCCCCGCTGGGACACAAAGAATCTGAGAAGCTTGCCGGAAGGAACTCCAAACACGCACTTCTCGGGATTCAACTTGAGATTGATCTTGCGCAGATTTGCAAAAGTCTCATCCAGATCTTGGATCAAAGTTTCTTTGTCCTAGTTCTTGACCACTATGTCATCCATGTAAGCTTCTACATTTCTGTGCAGCTGTGGCTCAAAAGCATGACTAACTACTCTTGCAAATGTTGAACCAGCATTCTTTAGTCCGAAAGGCATCCGTACAAAGCAGTACGTGCCACATGGAGTAATGAATGCGGTTTTCTCTTCATCCTCTTCCGCCATGAAGATCTGATGATATCCTGAGTATGCATCATGGAACGAAATCAGATCACATCCTGCCGTGGAGTCGACAATCTGGTCAATGCGCAGCAAGGGAAATGGATCCTTGGGACAAGCTTTATTAACATCAGTGAAGTCAATACAAAGCCTCCACTTCCCGTTCGCTTTGCGCACGACTACTGGATTGGCTAACCAGGTTGGATGGAGTACTCCTCGGACCAAGCCTGCTGCTTCCAACTTCTTGATCTCCTCTGCAATGAACTCTTGGCGTTCTACTGCTTGTTTTCTGACTCTCTGCTTGACGGGCCGCGTGTGAGGGAAGAAGGAAAGGTGGTGCTCAATTATTTTCCTAGGAACACCGGGGATGTCAGATGGTTGCCATGCAAACACATCGACATTCGCCCGCAGGAAAGCAACGAGCGCGCTTTCCTATTTAGGGTCAAGTGTGGCACTAATGGTGAAGGTACCACCAGTGGCGTCCTCCTTGGCGGCCACTTTCTTGGTCTCTGGTGAAGCTATCTTTGCCTTCTTGCACCTGCTGGTGGAGCTCGATGGTGCGTCCTCGACGGTAGCGCAGCACTCCGAAGAGGTGCGCTTGCCGGAGTGGGCATCAGAGCTACTCTTGCCGGACTTGGTCTTCTTCTTCCCCCCAGGAGCTTCAGCGGCAAGTGGTTTGCGTTCTGCTACGGCTGCTGCTTCCCGGTAGATCTTGTCGGTACAGATAAGCGCATCTTTCTTGTCGCCATGGACAGAAATGACACTTATCGGACCGGGCATCTTGAGCACGTTGTAGGCGTGATGAGAGGCTGCCATGAACTTGGCAAGCGCTGGACGACCAAGTATCCCATTGTAGGTCAATGGAAAATCAGCAACGTCGAATGTGACTCTCTCTGTCCTGAAGTTCAGCTCGCTGCCAAACGTTACTGGCAGTGTGATCTTCCCCTTCGGCTTGCTCCTTCCCGGGTTGATTCCTTAAAAGGTGCCGGTCTCTTCGAGCTCGCTGTCGGGGATCTGGAGCTTCTTGAGTACCGTGGAAGATATCAGATTTAGGCCGGCCCTGCCGTCAACCAGCATCTTCGTGACCTTGAGGTTGCGGATTGTTGGCGAAACCAACATCGGCAAGCACCCGACCGCAGTTATGCGGTCAGGGTGATCCTCAACATCGAAGATGATGGGTGTGCTGGACCACTTCAGGGGCTTGCGCGACTCGACGGACGGTTCTGCTGCGTTCACTTCCCGCATCCACTGTTTGAGTTGGCGGTGCGAGGTGTGCAGAGAGGCACCGCCGTCAACGCACAAAACCTCTGTTGCCTTCTGAAACTCCTGCTCGTCAGCCTCATCTTCCTCCATCTCATCATCTTCATCTTCGTCTTCGTCTTTGTCATGGCCGCGGGGACGCCTGTCTCCTTGCCGCTGCTTGGCCTTGCCGCGGCGCCCTCCCTGGGCGGGACGCTTCCTACCGGATCCTCCGCCACCTTCCTGGGCCTTCTCCTTGTCGCGGCGCTCGTATTCAGCTTTCTTTAGCTCAACAAGCTGCTCAACCTTCTTGCAGGCCTGGAGGTCATGGCCCTTGGTGCGGTGGATCTTGCAGTACTGCTTGCCGGAGCCGTCCTGCTTGTCGGCGGCCACCACAGCCTCGCCGGAGTCACCAGCTTTGGCCTTCTCGGTGCCACCTCCGGTGCCGGACTTCTCGACAACTGCACATCCTTAGCCTTCCTCTTTCTGTTATTCCGCCTCCGGTTCTTCTTTGCCGGGGCGGGGTCCTCCCTGTCAGATCCTTCTGCTCCTGCGTTCTCTCCGGGAAGTTTCCTCCCCTCTTCAGCTCGTGCACACTTGTCGGCCAGAGCATATAGCTCGCTGACATCTCTAATTTTGCACATCGCCATCTCCTCCCTCATCCTGCAGTTACGCACATTCAGATGGAACGCGCTGATAACCACGGCAGGGTGGACATCTGGGATGTTGCGCTGTACCTGGCTGAATCTCTGTATGTACTTGCGCAGGGGTTCTCCTTCCTTCTGGGCGAGCAGATGAAGATCGCTCTCCTGGCCATGGGGTTTGTGGCCGCCTGTGAAGGCGCCGACAAACTGATGACACAGGTCCGCCCACGAAGAGATGGAGTTGTCCGGCAAGTGCATGAGCCAAGATCTGACGTTGGGCTTGAGCACCAGCGGGAAGTAGTTGGCGAGGATCTTCTCGTCGCGCCCCCCGGCAGCCTGCACCGTGATGGTGTAGACGATGAGGAACTCCGACGGATGTATCCTGCCATCGTACTTCTCGGGTACATCTGGCTTGAAGTTTTTGGTACTGGGCCACTGGACCTGCCGCAGCTCACGGGTGAACGCAGGGCAACCTACCGCGTATGGCAAGTCGCCTGGTTCCCCTAGCGCATGCACATCAACAGTGGGCCCAGCGCGCTGGTCTGACTGATGCCGCGCTTCTCTTCGGAGCTCGATGCGATTACGAGTGTCTTCGTGTCGTCGTTCTTGGAGAACTTGACGTTGATCACGGCGAGCACGCGGGTCCGACGACGCGGTGGAGTCGGTGTCGAGGTTGGCCCGGTGAGTCGGCGATCTTGGCCTTCGGGGCGGGGAGTGCACGGTGGTGGCACCCCCAGCGGTCTTGTCGGCGTCGGCTTGCGCCTGGGCGTCTTGCCGGGGCTTTGATGTGCTCGGTTGCCGGGGCTTGTCGCCGTTGGCGAAGCCGATGAGGCTCTGAATAGTGGCCCTCCAGTCGTCGATCTTGTCTGGCGCTGGGGGGTAATCTAGAAGCAGCTGGGCTCGGGCCAGCGCTTCCTCTGGAGTCTTGGGTGGCGGTGGCGAGCGACGCGAGGTGCGGGATATGCTCAAACTTCTAACATTGTTAGAAGGAGCAACATCTCGTCCAGGCGACCATCCCGCGCTCGCGCCAGCATGTTGACGTGCATGTTGGCCTTGAGCGTACCGCGATCCACCAGCTTGGCCTTTTTCTAGTGCGAGTACGGTGCTAGGAGCACCGTGGCATTGTCGATCCTGCACCTCCTGGGAGGGGTGCGGCGGATGTACAGACGCTGAAGCTTGCGGGGCCTTGTCCTTGGACCGGGTGACGATGTGAGTCCCCCCGCCGGCGCCCGCTCCTCCGCCGGTGTCTACCCCACCGCCCGTTTGCTCTGGTGGCGGTAGGATCGACGTAGACGGAGCGGCCACCTTCGAAGCCTTCTTCTTCGGTGGCATGTCAATGAAGATGTTGATGTAGCGCGTACAAACGCCGGATCAGGTTCGCACAACCTCGACGCACACCCTACCTGGCGCGCCAAAGATGTCGTGGGGAACGAGCACCTATGGGGCAGGGCCCGTTTCGGTCTGGCAAGGGAGCGGAGGGCGCACGAAGAGCAGATCGAGGCGAAGCATGCGAGGGATTTTACCCAGCTTCGGAGCTCTCCGGAGAGATAAAACTCCTACTGCTGCTTTGTGTTTCTATTTTGTTCTTGCTTGAGAGTGTGGGTGCGTTGTAGTTCCGAATGAGTCGAACCCCCTCTACGTGCGCATGGGCCTCCTTTTTATAGTTTAAAGGGGTCACCGACAGGTGGCAGCGTAGAGAGAGGGGTAAAAAAGGTAAAAACGAGGGTTGGTACAACCGCTACCAACAGTGCCCCCTACCTAACTCTGACGGCAGGGGACAAGGGCATTTAATGCCCGTCCGATCGCCCAAACAGTGCAAGAGAAACGACCGTTAGGGGCGCCACCGATCGCCACGATGGCCTTCTAGTCATCTTCACTTGTCACCTCGCACCGCTTGGCTGCACAGCTACCCGCCACGTGCACCAGGAGCGACCCTGCGGCGACACGTTGTCGGATGCGCTGGAGCGTGGGTGCAGAGTGGTAGCCTCGCCGCGGCAAGCGCCTTGCCGCGGTCGTTGTCTTGCCGCACCCGAGAGCTTGTTGCTCGTCGGGTCTTGCCAGGACGCGCGGCGCGTCGCGGCAAGTTCTTCGTAGTGCCTTGGTTGGCCTTCCCGGCGAGCTCCTCTTGCCGGGGCCTTGTCCTTCCCGGTGAGTTACTCTTGCCGGGGCCTCGTCTTCTTAGTTAAAATACTTTGTTCTTGAATGGCATCAATATGAGCTACGGAGGATCTTGGCGGACGTCCGGCAAGCCTTGCCGCGGGACGCTGCGACTGCCCGTGCACAAGTTCGGGATACTAAGGTACCCCTACTTTAGTACACCGACAGTGATTGATCTTCCTATGTAGTTATGTCTGCTTACCACAGCCACATCGTCCGCCCTCATCATTTGTGCATGCCTCATGACCCGTCTCTCACACGCACGTGCACAGACAACAAGCAACCATCTCCTCTGTTGTTGATATTGCGGGTGTGCCCTCCGTTTGTCTAGCAAGCCTATCCCACCATTTGTTAGAAGCAACTCCACTACCACCCCCTCCAACACTCTAGCTATGTCTCTCTCCCAACCTTATTCCTCTCCTGCACATATGCATGGATGCCGATCGATCTCCCTTAATACATGAGGCAGATCGATCTCCTTAATACATGAGGTAGGCCTCTCTCCTCCTCCACACATATACCAGCCATTGTACCTCTATAGTTAATTGGGCCTCCCTCTTCCCCCACCACACACCGATAGTCGAGCGCTGTAGGTAGGTATCCATGCCATAGAGACAAACTGCACATGTCCCCTCTCACGTTCCAGTAGGCCAGCCACTCTATATCTTTGACGTGGGCACACACAAATTTGATGGCACTCTTTATCGATCGCACGTGCACACACACACATCATCCCTCTTTTCGATTCTATGGACACCTCAAGCCGATGATACCTCCACTCTCTTCTCGTGGATCGCCCCCTATATATATATATATATATATATATATATATATATATATATGTTATATCCAGGACTCTATTTCACACACATTGCATATGTTACATTTTTTGATTGACCCCCCCCCCAAAAAAACTCTCAAGAACCCACACACTATATCTCTCTAGGTTTGTATCTCTCTCACATAACCCCACGTAGGTGGTGTACGTATACAAGAAGAGAATAGGTGCACCGTGCACGTACTCACGCTTCGTGCCCAGCCACACCCGCGCGGGCACACGGTGGAGCTCATTTCTTTACGAAATGGCAGCCCACGTGCTAGTTTGAACGCCTGTAGCAGTTGTTTACCTAGGGAGGTCGTGTACCACGCCTGCACGAAACAAAGTTCGACTTTACGCGTTGCCGCGTTATTTTTAAATAAAGTTATAGCGCTCAATGGCACGTACACAGAATATAAAACGATTTTTATGGAGAAAAAGGTAGTCCGCTCACTATATACAATGGAGCCTTGCGTGCCTGGTTTGTTGCTCTTCAGAGTATCTCACACAAGGCTGCAGTGGCCTCTCTCTCTCATTGTTGGTCACTGATCCGGCCGCTTCCCGGCCGCCGGGGGAAAGGGAGGAAGTGCATCATTTCTCCGTTCGACGGCGCCGAGGCAGCACGTCCCGATCTGCGGTACACGTCGTTCTATCTGACCAAGCTCCGGCGCGGCAGGGCCTACGCCAACTGCTCGCAGATTCCGCCCGCCGCTGCTCACCTAGTTACATCTCGACGACCTCCAGGTATCCCCTCCAGCCTTGCTCCACTGCCCGTCTTCCCACGTTGCTGCATGTGGATCTTCCATAGTTCTTTACCCAAAACGTAGCTCGTCCAGCGTACTTTCCATATTGCATTCTCGTCCTCACACCATTTTAGACAAAGACAACCGTGTTGTTATCTTCCCTTAGGGCAAGGAATATGCTTCTTTTTTGTCGTCGCATGTGTCATCAACTGTTATTGGCCAGTAATTGTTTCCTTTCTACCTCTTTTTTGCAAACAGAGCTGTTCATTTCACCTTGTTGCTATTGCGACCTTTTGGTGAACTACACAAATCACTTTTTTCTTAAGAGTGTTTTGTGCAGTTGTACTAAAATGTCACATGGGCAACGTCTCTACATTTCAGTGCGACTGCACAAAGAGAGATTGGTTTTGCTCTATCCTCCTCATCCAACTCCGAGCCTAATCTTCTCCAACTAGTTAGTCTTAAGAGAGACTTCAAAGGTGACCGGCTTCTATTTATGTGTTTATTGTTTCATCAGCAGTCCTCTATTATCATAATGACACTTAATATCTTTGGAACAGGGACGCTCAGCTCTATTTTAGTGGACTGCACAAAATGATTGGAATTTTGCATGCTCCAGACAGCTACTTTTTTCCCAACATGCCTTGTTGATTTAGACAGAGCTGGGGGGACGTTGCTGCCAATGAAAGCATGGATCAATTTTAATTTAACACCTTCACACAACTCTGTCTTTAGTTGTGATGTAATTATTAGCTCTGATCTGCTAATAATTGACATGCATTAGCAAGGAAGTTAGTTTTTTATTGTTTCCGAAAGAGCATCGATGGCAAGACACGCGAAACAAAAGCTGAAAGCTCACACCATTGTACAATTTCATGTCTCGCTGGAAAATTATTTGTATAGTACGTCAATTATGTAAACAAATGATGGAAGCTTGATAGCATTGCAAGAAGCCTCTTCATCATCCGGGTCCATGTGCCATGCACAAAATTATACTCCTTCGTTCTCTTTTTAGAAATTTCAAACAGGCATATTTTAGAGTGTAGATTCACTCATTTTGCTTCGTATGTGTACTCCCTCCGTTCCTAAATATTCTATTCGTCTTTCTAGAGATTTTGAACAAGTGACTACATACGGAGCAAAATGAGTGAATCTACACTCTAAAATATGTATATACATCCGTATGTGCCAGTCTATTTGAAATCTCTAAAAAGACAAATATTTGAGTAGTCACTCGTTGAAATCTCTAGAAAGACAAATATACTCCGGAGTATATTTAAGAACCGAGGGGGTAGTGCACAACCGCATGGGAGACTTAGCCCGGTCGTTGCGCCGCATTAATAGTGAGTAATGAGCAGTCAAATCGTAAGCCCCACCTTTCCCACTTTAAGTTGCTCTGAAGAAGCAACCATCAAGACGCTCTTCTTTGAATCCACTCATACTACTCCATCCGTCACTGTTTATACAGCGCGCTTCAGAAAAAAGAAAAAAGATCTGTGGGACCAAGGCGACTAGCGATCGGCTAGAAAAATAGCATTGGTTGTTATAGCACGGCGTCTATTACTAGAGGGAATAATGCGTACACACATGCATGCAGTGCTTCCACCCCGGGTACACACATGCATGCACTTACTCCACTCCATAGTAGTACAGAGTACATGGATAGAAAATTGTGGACTTGATTGCGGTTACCACGCCCTAATTAATTGAGCATTAACCAAACGCGTCTAAAGTCTCTCTGGTGGTGGAAATGCATTGAGAGAAATGCTTCGTAATGAAGCGCGCCCTATAAACTGTGACGGAGGGAGGAGTAGTATGAAGGTGCAAAACCAAGTACGCGTATGGCCAGTCGGTCAACGCACCTCCTCTTGGCATATCACTGACATGTGGGACAGGAGTGTGAGCAAACCGATCTCAATTGACGGCAAAGAGCCAACCCGCCGTTCCTTGAGAGAGACGAGGAGCGAGAACACACAGACGGGCTCGCATGGAGGCCAAGATATATTCGAGCATGGTTGGTTGATCGATATCATTCATTACATGTTGGGCTGCCGTTTTCCGCCCTTCTCCGGAATAAACGTGTACTTTATCAGAGATAAAAAATAAGAGTACAGACGCTCCACCATGCGGTTCTAGTAGTAGTACTACTCGTACTACTGCGCTTGGCTCTTCGCCTCTTCGTGAAGTCGAACAATGATGGTACTCCGCATGTTGGGTACTACAGTGTATGCCTCTGACAATCTGACACCGAATGGACTGATGCATGTCCACCGAGGGTAGGTTGCATTAGTCAAAAGGCGTAAGCGAGCTTCACCTTGTCCTGCAAGCTTCTCCTCGTTCTGCGAGTTGACGGGACACACCAAAAAGTAGTGCTAGTCCATACTCCCTCCTTTCCGGTTAATATGGCTTAATCTTTTTTGCGGGTAAATGAGAGAGCTTTATTCATATATAAGCATTCTTAGGACGATCAGCCAAGACACTGGTCACTAGGAAGCGAGGTACCCCGCAAAAAAAGAAGTAGGAAGCGAGGTGTTTCATCAAGCCAGCTCTCGGCCACATTCAAAGTGCAGCAAGCACGGTTCGCACGAAGATGCGCCGCAAGGTTTGCTGACCTGTTTACATGCTGAATAACAAAAAAAGAGGAAATATTACCGAGCGCTACTATTTGTAACAGGATATGAGCCAGAATTAAGCGAGAATTGTGGCGAGTGTTCCATGCAATCAACATCCATTATCACATCCGAGAACCCTCGAAGAGAACCAAATGTGTTGAAGATTGCTTTATCACATTTTAAAATTATAATAAGAGTGCAGACGCTCCTCCATCCGGTTCCTAGTACTAGTATAGTACGTACCTTTATAGACTATAGTAGTAGTACTAGTACTAGTAAACTTTGCGCTTGGCTGTTCGCCTATTCGGGAAGTCGAACAATAATAGCACTAGTAGTATAGTGTATGCTTCTGGCAATCTGACACCGAATTAACTGTTGCACGTCCACCGCCTGAGCGAGGGAGAGCTTGCATTAGTCAAAAGTTTCTCCTTGTCCTGCGAGCCACCGCGCGCAAGCTTCTCCCATCCTGCAACCTTCTCCTCGTTCGGCAAGTTGACGGGACACAGCAAAGTAATGCTAGTCCATACTGCCTCCTCTCCGGTTAATATGGCTTAATTTCAAACGAGATAAATACACTGTCTGTCACTGTATATTTGTAAAAATACGGTCAGTGGACTTCATAATACGCTCATTGCGCTCAATATATATATTTTCCGGTGTTTATACGGTCACTAGCTCACCCTGACTGAGTATGTGTGTGCATGCACGTGTAGGTTGAGCACTTGAGCGTGACCGTGGTGTTCCGTCGTGTGCTCGGACATGCATGCATTAGGGCGTCGCGCGCGTTTTTGCGTCCATGTGTACGTGTGACTGTTGCATACACGTAGGGGAAGTACGTGTAGGGGCCACTAAGGAGCAGTCAAATCACACAGTAAGTTAGTCGGAAGAAGCAACCATCATTTCACTCTTGAATGACACGTACGCAATATAAAATGGTTGATATGGAGAGAAAAAGAAAACCACTATATATACACTAGCAGGAGCCTAAGCTACAAGCCTGTTTGCTAAGGTTGCTCTCTTCACAAGCATAGAACGATGGGCCTGATCCCGCAGCTGGGGGAAGGGAACAATGTTTTGCGTAGACGTGGTCGACATCGGTGAGGGAGAAAACCCACAGTCGGTGCATCCCAATCGGGGGTCACCCCGGTATGGGCCGATGCCACGTCCCAATCTCCCTTCTAGCTACAGCCCGACGTCCCAGGTAGTCCATCTTCCTTTTGGATCCGGCTTGCTCCACTGCCGTAGCTCCATCTCATGTCTATATTTCTCTACTTCTACCGGCTTCTACTTGTGATGAGTTTATGTCTCATGAACTAATGCTAGTACTATTATTCTAATCACACTTCTTCAATATCTTTGCCATCAGGGATGCTCAGGTCGATTTTAGTGGAACTGCACAAAAGCATCGTATGATCCGAGGGTGTCAGCCATCTTTCCTTTGACAGGTTCTACCTGGCCAGGGAATTAAATCATGTTTAGGGTTTAGGGTTTAAGTCGTAGTGACCCCATCAGTAGTATTTCTTTCGTACACGCTCTCACAACTTTTTTCTTTAGTTGTGAAGTAAATATTGGCTATGATCTGTGAATCATTGAGATGCATCAGCATGCGTGTTAGTTTTCCTTTGTATTTGATGGAATGTTGTAACGGGGCAACCTTGGAATAGGAATGAAAATGGAGTGGAAAGTTTCCGTTTTTCCGGAGTAAAAATGGAAACGAAGAGAAACCAACGTTTCATTTCGTTGGATCGCGCCATCGAGCAAAACCAACGTTTAAATCACGCCTGTCGTGTTCGTGGCTCACCCTCCTCCACGGCTCGACCCCACATGGTCGCTCGGCATGCCACTCACTGCAAACTGAGTATACGATAACTTCCCCGCCTGCTTGTCGATGGATCGTGCCATGAAGTACTACTAGCACTACTGGAAGAGATTGACGAGTTGGGGGACGACAGCTAGCTGTAGCACGGACTCCCAAGAACTTTTTACATGCATGTTATAGTCGGCTATTGCGACCTTTGAATGCGGAGCAGCCGCGTGCACCGGAAGCGGCGAGGGCGAAGCTCTCTCGGCCGGCGCACAGCTTCAATGCCGGCGCCAGTGACAGGTCGCGTCCGCTCTGGCCGGGCATGAATGTGGCACTGACCGTTTCGGGGGGGAAGCACGCGCGGGTGATGAAGAGGGCTCGGGTTGGTCAGGACCGGCCGTGGCAGCGGTCCGGACATGCGCAAACAAGAGATGATGTACGTTAATATTGTTGCGTATATAATTAACAACGTAAATAATGTGCCAGTTGGACAAATATGATTGGAGATGGAGATGGAAATGAAATTTTACGTAAACACGGATATGCATGTCTATGTCTATGTGTGTGTGCGCGACGACTCTCGCGACCTGGAAGCGGGGGCGTGTTTTTGATCGAATTTTCTTTCTTGGTATGATAGAAAATCAGTTTGTCTAATTCACATCTAGATGTTATTTAAGGATATCACATCTAAGCTCCCACAAGTATATAATGTAGCAACAAGAAACAAAAAAATAGGACAAAAAAATAGACCACAAACAGAGTGGACATCAACTTAGATGTGACATAACTATGTCACATCTAGATGTGTCCTAGACAGACCCTTAAAAAATTGTCCGCCAGTTTTCGTTTCTTTTTTCCGGGAACGCGCGTATTCTATTTAAAACCACTGCTATGGAGAGATATTTTTACTCCATTATAGCCTCTTGTTTAATAGAGTTTCTCGCGTCTCGCTCTCTCACCCTCTCCATATCAAAACAAGATGACAGTGTCCATTCTATCTCTCTCCTCACTGGTGGTCACAGATCCGGCCGAATCCCGTCCGCTGCGGGAGGTGAGGAGGTGCAGCGTTGACGTTGTCGCCGTCGGTGACGGAGGGAGCCGATGCGCACCGTCCTCTCGGAGCCAGCGCTGGCGCAGACGAAGATCCTCCGCGCCCTTGTTCGCTGCCGATGTGTGGGCAGATCCCGCCCGCCCACCTAAATGACATCTCGCTCACCTGAGGTCTAACTTCTTGTACTAGTCCAGCTCCCCAGGTCGCTGCGTGCGGGTTTTCTTCTATGCGACTACTCCCCAGCTCCCCATGCATAGTAGCTAGGGTTCATCGGCTGGTTCAACATCACCTACTAGTACTATTATAGAGGAAATGCCACTCAAAAAGTTGTCCTGATTTATGCCTCGGTGGCGGTATACATGTTGTTTCGACAAAAAGTACATGGTGATTGTGCGATCATTGTCCATATGGTGGTAGTACTATCACTGGTTAAATGAAGAAATGCTTTTTTTCTCGGGTATCCTGGTTTAGTTCCCATCAAGATATAATTATGATGCTTCTGTTTGTTGGTGTACTTTTCATTAATTCTTATTGACAATTGAGATGTTGTTGCTAACCCTTCTTTATATTTTTGGAAACAGCGATGCGTGTCTCCATACCCGGGCATGTCTTCCTCAATTTTAGTGGAACTGCACAAAATTGGAAGGCCATTGTTGTTCCGCCTCACTGTCCTCTGCCACGTGGTTCTTCCTTCCTCAAGCTTGATTACTGAGAAGAAACAGACCACAGTGAGGATTTGTCGAACTTCATAGGTGCCTCACCCAAACTTGATGCCAAATGGATGATGCATCACCACGATGACCTATCGATGCTCATGGTTGCGCCTCATGGTTGCGTCGGCTGGTGAAGCTGATCGATTTTCAATGAAAAACAAGTTGTCTTCCATCAGTGCTCTTTGCTTGTTACGCACAAAGATGATATCCTTCGTCAGTTCACCTTGGTTGTGTTGGAGACGCATTCGTCTTTCACATTGGTGCAATTTTATCACACAATTGGCTATGATCCAAATGTTTCCTCGAAGACGGATCAACGTTGGTACTAAGAGCATAAGTTTTGTATTGATTTCTAAGCCTTCTCACAACTTTGTCTCCAGCTCCCCTGTAATTTTATTTGTCCAGCTATTAACTTTGATTTAAAAAATGGCGTGGACTAAAAACCCGGATGGACGTAGTAGCCCTCCATTTTTATTTACTCCGCATATTGGATTTGACTGAAGTCAAACTTTGTAATACTCTCAAACCTTTCCGATAATTCAAATTAAAATTCTTTATTTGTACACACTCTCACATGTTTCCGATAATTTGGCACATGTGTGGTTGTTCACTTAAGGGAGGGTAGTGTACCACACGTGAAGTACGGGAAGTGTGACCAGGACGCGTGGGCGTGGATCGTTAGTTCATCGGAAGTAGTACTAGTTTTCTTCACTGTACATTAAATAAAGAGTTTTGTTTCGTACTTACACAATTTAAAATGATTGTTATGGAGAGAATAAGAAAACCACTCCACTATATACTAGTCGTATACACACGAGAGTACTATATGGACGCAGCTTCATTGACTTAGTGCACCTGCCTTTGGGTTTATGATAGGTGGGCCCAAAATGTGGCTGGCTCACCTGTCATACAGCCAAAAGCAGATGCAGTGAAAGCACCGGAGCTTAGTCCGTACTACATTAGTATATATATAAGCGGGAGCCTCAGCGCTTGTTCGCTAGGGTTTGCACTCTCCACACGCTCGCCGCAATACATATATGTTACACGCTGGAGGCTCAGCGTTCATTTGCTAGGGTTTGCTATATTCACAGTCTCTCACCCTCTCTTCACCAGATCTAAACAAGACTGCGTTGGCCTCTTGTGTCTCTCTCTCGCCCTCACAGCTGGTGAAGGAGGCGTCTGTATCCCGTCGCACCGGGAAGGGGAGGAGGTGCAGCGTTAACTCTATCGCCTTCGGCGAGGGAGGCAATCCAATACCGGCTGCATTGTTCTCTTTCACCCAGCGCCTGTGCGGGAGGGACACCGACCCCTTCTTTCTCGCTGCCGTATGTAGTGTGGGCGGATCCGGCCTCCCGCCACATGCCTTGCCACATCCCGATGACCCTAAGGTATAAGTTTCTTTGAAACCGTCGTTGCTCTTGCTGCATGTGGATCTTTTTTGACCTGTAGTCGAATAAAGGTCTTGGTTCGAAGAGGAAAGAAAGGTGTGGTGGGGTGCAGCATGAATCTAGGACATGGTTCAATGAGGAAAGGAGGGAGGAAAAGTAGTATAGACTGGCTATCCAGCCGCTTTGTTGGTCAAAAAGGGAAAAGGGGGTAACCCAGTACACACATCTGTAAGGAACCGATCTCTTTGTTGAAAAGGGAAAGGACCTGGGGGGGTCGGGTAGTTTGTGCAGGACTAGATTTGCTGCCCTCACATAGGAAAAAAGTTCAAAGAGAACAAATATGGGACCAACACAGATATGCTGCTTGGCTACATACTCTGCATCACCCATTTATACGTGTGGACGCACATGGTGCTAGCATGTCCCATACAACTATTTTGCTGTTGTTAATCTAAGAATGCCACCGGAAAATTGAAGCAATGCCACTGTTAAAAGTAAATTACATTTTTTAACGAATGTTGTTTCAAGAGAATGTCTTTGTTAATATGAACCAATGCAACCGTTTTAGAAATGCCACTATCCTACTTTGTTTGCCATCCAAGATAAGTTAGATGCTTCTTTCTGTCGCCGTTTGTTTCATCCTCCTTTATCGGCAAGTAATTGTTTCCTTTTTTGCCTCTGTTAAAACACTTATGTTTTAAGAGTGTTTTGTGCAGTTCAACTTGAATGTCACACTGGTGACTTTGCTTAATTTTGGTGGAACTGCACAAAAGGAGATCGAGATTTGTTTCCAGTCTTCGTTGCGAGTTGTTTCAAATCTTGGTCTCAACCACATGATGTGCAGTGTGCTTTGAGATGTTGTGCTACTTTTTTTGGTACTGTTTTAAATAAATGTTGAATTGAAGCTATTGTATTGCTGTCTTTTCCCATTAAGTAGTGAACAAAAATGGGACCAACCCAGACATGATGCTTGTTGCTTTGTTACAACAAATTCAGCATCACCCCCTTTATAAGCCAGTAATTGATGCCACTCTCAGAATTAACTACTGAATCTTATTTCAAAACTGCAACACTTGTTAGGGATTGGCGGGATTACCATTTTTGTGGCCGCATGTTTCATCCTCCTTTATTAGCCAGTAATTGATTCCTTTTTTGCCTCTGTTTAAACAGGCATATCTATTTAACTTGTTGCTATTGCGACATTTTGCTTCGCTATGCGAAACACTTTTCTTGATTTTAGTGCAACTGCACAACGCGAAACACTTTTCTTTATTTTAGTGCAACTGTACAAAATGAGATTGGATTTCCTATTCGTGTTGGAAGATTCGTATTTTATCCTGGTGTTCTCATGAAAGGTCAGTACAGGCCTTCATCCACATGATTGTGCAGTGTGCTTTGAGATGTTGTGCTACTTGTATTGGTACTGTTTTAAATAAATGTTGAATTGAAGCTATTGTATTGCTGTCTTTTCCCATTAAGTAGTGAACAAAAATGGGACCAACCCAGACATGATGCTTGTTGCTTTGTTACAACAAACTCTGCATCACCCCCTTTATAAGTAGATGGAAGCACATATTGTTGTTGCGCCCACTCTCCCCTGGAACTGTTTATGCTTTTCGTTAATCTAATGCCGCTGGTAAATTAAGCAATGCCACTCTCAGAATTAATTAAGTATTGAATCTTAGTTCAAAACTGCAACACTTGTTAGGAATGGTACTATCCTGCTTTGTAGTTCTTTCTACATGTTTAACCAAGGTATATTTAAGATAATGTCTCTTTAAAAATGAATCAGTTGCATTGTTTTAGGAATGGTACTGTTCTGCTTTGTCATTCTTTATACATGTTGAAACAAGGCATTGTTAAGATAATGTCTCAGTCAATATGAATGAATCACACTGATGGAGAATTGCTACTCTCCTGCTTTGTTTCCCATTAAGACAAGTCATCAACCGTTATTTCTCAGTAATTGTTTCCCTTATACCTATTGTTGCTTACAGGGATATCAAAATTAAAGCTCGGTTTTATTCCGACTTCGATTTTAGTTGAACTGCACAAAAGGAGCCAATGTGTCCAAGGCAAACTGCTACGTTACTGGGTCCAGTTGGTCGTTCCACTTTGCAGAAAGAAGCAGTCACTGTTTCCGGTACATTACAGAAGGAATGACCGAGAAGCTTTATAGAGTATTATTAGACACCAGTGACATGACTAGTCTGCAGAGACCATTGGCAATTTAACAACATGTGGAGTGCCCTGGGCAAAAAGTGCCCAAACAAGTACAAGAAGCTACGACAGGACACGATCATAGGCATTACATATTTTGAATGGGAAAAGCTTGTCAAAGTTTAATCATTGATGTTAGCAAGAAGACGTTAGTTTAATATATTGGAATTGGAAAACCTTGTCAAAAATTTCTCATTGATGTTAGCCCGAAGACATGCATTTGATATTTTTGAGTGGGAAGCCCTTGCTGTGAGCAGCGTTGAGTGTTTTTTCCTATTCATGTGTTCAGTTTAGAAGTAAATAGTTACTCTGCTGAGATATTCCTGAGTTAAGAGTTTGTTCTGAATAATGTCCATGTAATGCCAGGCCTTGTGTTTGATTGCAAAGTTGAGCTTGGAATGTTGTGTCATGCAGCATCACGAGGTTTTCACCGTGCCTCCTGAGAATAATGCTTCATATTGTTTTGCATGTCAATCTAATGCCAGTGATTTGCTTGTTAAGAAGATCATCCTCTTCTGTTGTTTCCGTGCGTAAGAAGTTCATCGTCTGATGTTTCATTCATAGCCTATACGACATGTCAGGTAGGTTAGGCGTGAAACCATATGATCTTCCGACCAACTCATGATATTAGGTCGTGATTGGATCGTCGTTTTCCAACCAAAACCGCTTGTAAAACTGACGCTTGTAATTTAAAGCAGATGGTCTCGGGCGAAGGCGCTTGGTTGGTCGATTTCGACTAGTAAAATATCGGAAGTACTTCACACACGATAAAAACGCTGAACGACACTCGGACGATTGCTAGTCCAGCCGTTAGCTGCTGTTTCAGCCTTGCCCATGGATGGTATGATACGCACGTCGTGCATGTATCGTCTGGTAATGTCGTCCATATAGTAGTGCTCGTAAAATATACATTGGTCTCTCAAATTACACGCGTAACCCGCCGGTTTTACTTACAGACCTCAGGCCCTCAATTTCATTACGCCTGTATTTTACGCGTTGTTTTCGATGACGAGTAAATTACACTTGTATGTTAATACAGGTTTGAAATAAACCAGAGCTCCCAAGCGCGGCCTTACCGTTTCATGCCGTCTCAATTTCTCGAAGGTGCTCATAGGTGTCCGATGATCCTGACTTCCTGAATGAGCAGTGGGCGATGTATTAGACCTCCATAGGGCCCGTGAGGCCCTCTCCGTTTTCCTTCGAGTTGTTGCGCTCGCCGTGTCACCGAGCATTGTTAACATGGTCAACGAACATGAGGATTCAGGAGATGACTTTGTTTTGACTGGATGACACTAGGGACCCACTAGGGCCATAGTCGTACGTACGCAAGTGCCTCCTTATTATGTACAACTATATTTTTTTGCTTTCTCCTGGTTTCCTGACATCATGGTCCCACACCATTGTCAACCTACGTAGTCAATATAAACGAGAGAATTGCACAAGGTGCGGCCGATAGCTGGGACCAAGCAGCTCAAGCAGTATTTGTGTTTTCGAGGCGTGAGCACTGCAGAGTTTTTCTTGGCGATGATTTCGTTGTTGTTCAGAGGAGAGCAGGGTATTAACTGGGCGGGCTGTGGCCCGTCTAGCCCAGGCCAGATATCTAGCCCAGATACTAATTTTTTCCAGATGAAAATGGCTAGCCCAGCTATATGTCTTTTTGAGGAATACCCAGGCAAGGTCAACTTGTTATTCTCCGCCCCGCTGGGCTGCAAATCTTTCCTAGGAGGGATGCATTAGGCTTAACAGGAAAATGGGCTATAAAAAATAATAAATGGGATGTAATTATAAAAACTGGGCAGTAACTATAAAAAAATGCACCAAACACGAAATTAGTTTATAAAATATTATTTATGGATTTTGAAAATCTTATACATTTTCATTGTTGCGCGCGCAATGTTTCGTTGGATTTTTACGTAATACAATTTTATATTTAATCTGACTAGAAATTTCGGGATAAAAATATTTCGGATCCCATCAAAATGTGGGAAATTTTATTGAATTCTGTCTTCAACGGTTGGTTGAAATTATTAATCGTTGTCCTAGCTAGAAAATGGGTTGTACTTTTAACAAACTGTAAATGGGCTATTGTAAATTCCATTAGAATTCAAAAATGGGCTGTAGGGCTATAAGTTCTTTGCCACACACTTGTGGGCCTACTAAGTGACGCGTCCCCCCGAAAAATAAGTTGACGCGTATGCAAGGCTTTGTCAACTTATTATAGTCAACACACGGTTCTAGCAGCAGTGGCCGTTGGATGTCTATCCAATGGATGTCGTGCTTCTTCTTCCATCTAGGATATTCTTAGCTTCGGTCGCCCAAAAAATGATTCCTCCCCATGACATCTGGGGCGCACCGTTTCGGAGGCTGATCTGTGGGCCTACTAAGTTGTAGCGTACCAAGGGCTTTGTCAACTTAGTCAATATAAACGATTCTAGCTTCAGTGACCGTACGATGTCCATCCAACGGCCGTAGTGCTTCTTCAACCTCTGGTCTTCTTGGTCTAGCCGCCCAAAGCAGCGCCGGTCGTGCCGCCTGCTCCTGCCTCCCGTGGCCGGCTGTGCTGTCGTGGAGGCCTCACCGCCCCCATACTACTCCCACCGCTGGCCAGGCCATCCCTCCACTCATGCACACCCCCATGTTATTCTACGGCGACGCCAGCCTCACACCGCATCCGAACCAGTGAACCCTCGTACTCCTCTCCGCGCAGGCTTCCACTGCTGCATCTTCCCCGGCTCCGCGTCGTCCCCTTCCGAGGCGTCGCCATCGTCCACCGCCCTGGTGCTCTCGGCATGGCGTGGTCAACGTGGTCAATGACTGACTTCCATCGGAAGAGTACTGTACTTGGAGAGGCTGACAGCTGGGTCCACGGCGGCCCGCAAGGAAGTGCCTCCTTATTATGCACAAAATAATTATTCCTCCACCTGACAGCAGGGACCCACCGGACAGGCCACCTTATTTTGCAAAAAAAAAACGTTCCCCCCGCTGTCAGCTCAGACCCACCGGAAGTGCCTATTTATTATGCACAAAAAAAGAATGCTCCCCCTACTAGCTGGGACCCACCTTGGTGGCAGGCTTACTTGTTGGCCTACTAAGCTAACGGGGACGGAGGGCATTGTCAGCTTAGTCAATATGAACGATTCTAGCTCTAGTGACCGTACGATGTCCATCCAACGGCCGTAGTGCTTCTTCAACCTCTGGTCTTCTTGCTCCAGCTGCCAAAAGCAGCGCCGGTCGTGCCGCCTGCTCCTGCCTCTCGTGGCCGGCTGTGCTGCCGCGATGGCCTCACCGCCCCCTACTATTCCCACCGCTAGCCAGGCCCTGCGGCGACGGCAGCCTCACAGCGCAGCCGAATGAGTGAATACTCATACTCCTCTCCGCGTGGGCATCCACTGTCGCGTCTTCACCGGATCCGCGTCGTCCCCTTCCTAGGCCTTGCTGCCGTCCACCGTCTTGGTGCTCTCGGCGCGGCGTGGTCAACGTGGTCAAGGAACGACTTCCATCGGACGTGGACTGTACATGGAGAGGCTGACAACTGGGTCCATGGCCGCAGCAAGGAAGTGCCTCCTTATTACGCGGAAAATAATGATTCCTCCACCTGACAGCAGGGACCCACCGGACGAGCTAGCGTATTTTGCGAAAAAACATTTCCCTCCTGACTGCTGGGACCCACCAGCTACACCTTCGCATGCAAGGAAGTGCGTCCGGGCAAAAAAAAATGATTCGCCCCCCTGACCGCTGGGACCCACCAGCTACATCTTCGCACGCAAGGAAGTGCGTCCGGGGAAAAACACAAAACGATTCGCCCCCCGACTGCTGGGACCCACCAGCTACATCTTCGCAGGCAAGGAAGTGCCTGACAGTCGGGACCCACCTGGTCGAAGCGTACGTAGCATTGTCATTCTGGTCGCGAACGTGTACGTACATACTGGTCGATGTAGAGGCGCGCACGTGTCGTAGTAGACGCACGCACGTAGCATGTACACATACGTACAGCGGTGAGGGTGCAAGAAAGAAAATATGGCCACGTACGTACATACGGGCAGGGGCTCGAACGCCTACTCGCGCATACGTACATGGCTGGGTCGGAACGGAGAAACAGCATCGTTGTCGTGTTCATGGGGATCCAACCGGCTGGGTCGGAACGGAATGCGTGGTCGTGTTCATCGGGAGGGCTTGGACGGAACAGGCGATGGAAACGAGGCCTGGCGTACCGCACAACGGAGGAAACGGACCTCCTACATTCAGAACGGGGTCCTACTGATCGGGAAGGGTGTGGCGTACCGCAAAACGGAGGAAACAGACCTCCTACGGTCGAAACGGGGGTCCTGTTGATCGGGAGGGGTGTGGCGTACCGCAAAACAAAGGAAATGGACCTCCTACGGTTGAAAGGGGGTCCTGTTGATCGGGAGGGGTGTGGCGTACCGCAAAACGGATGAAACGGACTTGTGTTGGAGCGCTACGGTCGAAACGGTGGTCCTGTTCATCGGGAGGGGTGTGGCGTACTTCAAAACGGGACTCCACAAAATACTGTTCATCTCCACCGTCGACCTCCTCCAGCCTCCACGGGCTACCGTCAACCTCCTCCACCCTCCACGGGCTCCTGTTCATCCAGCCTCCACCGCGCGCTACTCCACCGGCTACTGTTCAAAAACCCCTCCACGGGCACCCCTCCACCATCTATTGTTCATCCAGCCCTCCACACCACGGGGTCCTGTTCAACCACCCCTCCACGGCCACCCCTCCACCGTCTACTGTTCAACCAGCCCTCCACACCACGGGGTCCTGTTCATCCAGAGGCAATGCCACCGCTCACTGTTCATCCAAACCCCCCCGCAACGCTCATTGTTCATCCAATCGATCGGCTTCAGTTAGCAGCAGTACCAAAGGAATCGCTCGATCGGGTTCAGTAAAGTGTAGCCTGCAGTGCAATCGCTCGGGTTCAGTTAGAGCCCAACGCCTCGCTCGAGTTCAGTTAGAGCCAACGCCTCGCACGTGTACGAGAGAAACGCGCATCGCTCGGCCCCCGACCTCCCACCGTAACCGGCAACTCCCCAAAATTTTCCTCCCCCTTGCTTCTACCACGGTTTTTTCCATCATGGGCGGCCCAAAGAATGTCATGCAGCTGCGTCTCCGGCCCGCCCAGGACGAAAAGCCCATTTTTTGTCATGATTTTTTGTCATAGAAGTAGGAGCCCACCACATCTATGATGATACTGGGTTTTGTCACAATTATCGTCATAGAAGTGACATATGTATGATAGAAAAAAAATGGTTCCGCCCAAAATGTCACGGATGTGTCTTTTTTTTGTAGTGAGCCCTTCGTCTACTGCTATGAGTGCCCGATGCCGTTTTGGGGCTCGCCGGCGGACATGGTGCATCACCTCACGGATGCGTGCAGTGGTCACTATTGGCCCTTGGTGGAGAACATCAAGTACGAGACGTGCTACCCGTTCACCATGCCGGAGTCGCTTGAGGATCACCGTCGCGTGCTAGTCTCGGAGGAGGACGGCAGCGTCTTCCTCTTGATCATGGGCACCAGCGAGGCCCGCGCAGGCCACCGCCCAGTCTCTGTAGTGTCCGTCAGGGGCGATGCCGCTGACGCTGACACTGACACGAGGCCGATGTACAGGTGCATGCTCACTATTACTACCCCTCCGGGTCATGTGGGCGGCGAGACCGGCCTCATCGGATGGACTTGGACTCTGCGGAGCTGGGACTTTCCTGCTGAAGTGGACTTGGAAAACCCATGGCATCCTTTACCCGCCGACACGGTGCACGGGGACTCCAAGGAGGTTCACCTGGACATACGCATTATCAAGTTAAATGTTGATCTTAGTCTTCGCTCAATGTAATCCGTTGTCTAAGCATGTGGAGACTTCCATGCAGGATCTTGCTCTATTGGAGTATCGCACATGAATAAAAGTGTGTCCGTTTATGGTTTAATTTAGAATCTTCCATGTATGAATTTTTACTACAGTACTGGTGAAAGACTTACGATGAACCATTTCTTACATCTCCTCTGCCCCCTTGCAAGTCATCCTGATTTAATCCCTTCATCTAGGTGTATAAGGGCATGGTTAATATTACTTAATAGTATAGCCAACTGTTGACTATAAGAAAGTGACATGTCATCTGTAGCCAACATGTATAACAATTGATACTCAAAAACTAATTCTTAAAGATCATTTCTTGCAAAGCACAATAAGTGTTATTTCTTCACAAGTTTTGGATGCAGGTTGAACAGTTGAAAGCTTTTGTTTGCAAAAGATACCTTTTTATCTATTTCACCCGGATGTTTGTGAGCTCTAGAGATGAAATAATATCCAAAGAAACCTTTCGATACCCATTACACATGAGATGACCCCCACATCCTTTGTCAAAATAAACAACTCCCCGATCAGTGCATTTCACTCTTCGGTGCAATGCACGGGCACCTTACTACTATAGATTAGTACGACCAAAAATTGAACTAACATTACATATAGTACGATAAATGCCGATGCATGTCACCTAAAATTATATCATTCAAAACTATGTTCAAATATGAATCCAACGATATAGTTTTTTATGACATGCACTAACATTTTGTCAGTTAAATCTTCAGTCAAATTCAATGGGGGACTAATAAACCACGACCGATGTAGTACAAGTGTAGAGGGCGGCGCTGCATGGGAGTCTCACCTCTCACCTCGCTCGTGGCGCGGCAGTAAAGCCGTCATATCACAAAACCCAACCACTCCCAATAATAAGTGGCCTGGTAAAATAAACGGACAAGCAACCATCACATACCTCCATCTTTTTTGCATTTCATCTCTCTGCATTTACTTTCTTTGGTTCATCTCGCACACTCGATCCCTAGCTACTACTCCTAGGGCCAGTTCTTTTGGCGGCTTCCCCAACTTTCCCATAAGACTAGTCACAGTGGAGAGTAACAATAAGGCGCCTCACTCATTTATTTGGGCTTCTAAACTACTACTCCGTCCTGGTTTATTCCACACCATTGTAATTTGTGCTAAATTTTGACCAAAGATTTAACTGATAAAATGTTACTCCGTCTAGGTGTGTAAGTCATCTTACGAAAACCAAATAATCCTAAAACACTTAGGCGCGGTGCATTAACTTCTACCTCGTTTCTTGTTTATTGACATATCAACCAATAAGAGATAAAGAGTGTGCATGCTTTTAATGACTTGAGATATCAAACACGACATGCAGTGGTTAGTTCATTGCATGCAATACTATTAATTAGCAAATAAACATTAACGTTTCTCGTTTTCCCCTCCTCCTTGGTCACGGTGCACAGCCTAAGATGACTTACTCACCTAGACGGAGGGAGTAGTGCATGTGACATGCACTAACATTTCATTATTTAAATTTATGATCAAAATTTGACACAGATTACAATGGGGACCAATAAACCAAGACGGAGGTAGTAGTTATGGGATTACTAATCTAGAAGCCTAAAAGAACTGGCCCTGGTACTCCTACTAGTAGTAGTACTTAAGTTGGAATTCCAATTGCACGGCACAACTTGTTAGGCAATAAATTTGATACAGGGAGTAGGAAGCAGTTTGGGAATTTGCATGCCTTTCCAACCAGTGAGATACTCCGTACAAAGTACGACAGAGAAATAACCACAGAGAAGGAAGCTAAAAGTAAACAATCAAACGAGCATTTTTGCATTTGTTTTGCATTGAATCGTTTCACAAGCTTGACTAGTGCTGTTTTTCTAATTTTACAAAAACCGCATCGTAATGTTAAAACGTGCATTTTCACATACATAAGTAATAGTAGTACTCCCTCCGTCTAGGTGTATAAGTCTTCCCTCCTTCTTGGTCACGGTGCACACCCAAAGATGATTTATTGACCTGGACGGAGGGAGTAGCACAGTCTGCAAGCATATATCGAGAGAGACGTGTAGTGCGATAGTATATAGTAAAGTTTGTGCTATATGCACGTACTTGCAAAATGCGTACGAATACACAAGGTTTCCAAACTTTCCCTTTTACATACTTAATTAAGGACGCTAAAAATTCCTGAACGTTCGGGATTTATCATTTGCGTCCCAAAACTAATGAGATCCCTTACAAAACAAAAATTATACTCCTCCTAAAACCCACGGCGCTCGCAGGAGCGCTTGCGGCGCGCCACGAGTGCCCTGGTGCACGGCCGTTTCCCAGCGTGCCGACACAACGCCTCTTCCTCAGCCTCTCAACTCGCGAGGTGCTGATTGGCGGCTTGCCAGCGGGCGAGCGCGATCTCACCAGTGTGGTGATCCGGCGCCAACAGATACTCCTCCTTGCTGGAAGCGTGCACCCGGTCCATGTACCGCCAAGCATAGATGAGGCGCTTGGGCCCGACTGCACTCAGGGCGTTGGCACGGGCGTCCTCCGCCACCCTCACGGCCCTCGCACAAGCCTTCTGCCAAAGAGCCAATTGCCTGACTCTCTCGGACGCGACATAGGCCTCCCAGGCAACTCGTTCCACGGTGCGCTTCTCTTCCTCGGCCTTCTTCTCCGCCTCTATTTTGGCCCGCTCTGCTGGAGGCAAAGCCTCCCACAAGGCGACATCCATTTCTTTCCAAAGATCCTCAAGGCTGGGGGGGCCCGGCGGGTGGCGCGGCGTTCTCCTCATAGCAGGGAGCCAACGCGTCCTCCGACGCGCGTGCTGGCGAGATTGGGAAAACGCGTCCACCTCGACACGTCGCAGCGAGGAGCGGAACACCGACGCGTCCTCCTCGACTAGTGGCGGCGAGGAACGGAACGGCGACGCGTCGCGTCGCGGCGAGGAGCAGAACACCGACGCGTCCTCCTCAACTAGTGGCGGCGAGGAACGGAACGGCGACGCGTCGCGTCGCAGCGAGGAGCAGAACAACGACGCGTCCTCCTCGACTAGTGGCGGAGAGGAACGGACGGCGATGCGTGACCGTCCACGCGGTGCAGCGAGGGGCTCCTAGGGCTTGGGAGGGGTGATGCCATGGTGGTCGGCATGAGAGGGAGGGGGAGGAGATAGCGATGAACATGAACATGAGGGGGGGAGATAGCGATGTCGTGGGAGGCGCAGTATTTATAGCAAGCAATGGCACACCTACGTAAGATATGGACTGAGCTGCACTGACTTAGCTGCAGGTCCAGATGCGTCACTGACATGTGGGCCAGACCCCTGTTGGGCCCATATGTCAGTGACCCAATGCACCTGTAGTTAAGTAACATCTACGTGGGCATATTTGTTGGAGTAAATTACGGGGGAGGGAAGGGGTGGAAAATATTGCTGGTCACAACGGATTGGATGAGCGTGGGGGGAGGAGAGTCATGCATGCAGATTTTTTCACACGAGGTGGAGTGGTGGGACCGCCAGAGGGAGAAGGAGAGTTTGGCAGGCATATTGTTTCCACACATGGAGAGGAAAAGATTTGGAGACGAACAGGCTTCCTGCAGGTATGGGGAACAGTGCATAATAAGTCATCTTGCATGTCGGGCTAGGTATAGTCTCAAGTCATTAAAAACATACACGCCCCACACATGTTTATATTTCAAGGTGCACTAAATTATTGCATGCGATGATTAAGGCTGGCCATAATGGTTGTATCTTAGCTGGTATCATGCACACGGGAATAGCAAACATGCAGATGTGGCAAAGAATTAAAGAAGAGAGGGGGGTTAGAGTAACTAGTGTTCATGCATGCATTGGTAAACACATTTTTTTGTGAAGAACGACAGCATTAGTTGAGTACTTTTGCAGACTTCAAAAACTATTCCACCGCCTCTACTATCTTGCTAAGAGTAGGTGAAATTTTTGAATCGAGCCCTTTAAACTAGAAGGGAGGTAGTGGTACTCTAATAGCTAACCTTGTTGTGATGACAAGATAGGACATGGCACGCACCTGGATGGAGGAACTAGTCTGCATTGTGCATTTAAGTTTGTCTAAAGTCAATGTACCTCTACTTTCACGAGACTTATAGAAAAATGTATCAACATTCACAATGTCAAATCAATATTTTTGCACTCATTATAAAACATAGTTCTTATACTCATTATAATCAGTATTGTAGATATTGATATTTTTAGTATAAATTTGGTCAAACACTTTGCAAACGGTTGACGGGGGTAAAATGGACCAGAGGGAGTATCATGCATGCGGAGTAGGCAAAAAAATTGCTCATTTATAGCCGGTAGAAGTCTCAAAGGGCGCGACCACGCGAGGGAGGCGAAGGTCGTGGGAGGCATGACGGTTGAAGAAATTAAGTGAAGTTACACCCACGCGCCGGCATGGCGTGCGAACAGGCAGAAGCTATACCGTCAGGCCTACGATATGGGTCTAGTAGACATGACATCTAGTGGGTCCCACATAGTTCTCAAGAACTCTTTGGGGGCTTGCGGCCGTTTATCCACCGGGTAAGCGAGCAACCTCACGCCGTTCGCACGCCCTACTCGTCCCCATCTTCTACCTTACAACAGTTCGCTCCCAGTCGTCCCGTCCTTTCACATTAGTTTGCTCCCAGTTTTTTTTTGCGGGGTACAACAGTTCAACTTCTCCTAACCCTCCTCCAAAATCCATGTCTCCCAAATCTCCATGGTCGCCGCTGAGTACCAGCTTAGAGCCATCACCGGTGATCTGTTCATCGTCATCTACACACGTGGATCCGCGATGGTGAAAGCATGGCTTGCTCGCTTCCTACGCATGTTCAACGGTTCAAGGGATGAGTGGGTCGCTGGGCTAGATGTTGAGTACACCACAATCCTGGGACGAGAGAAGGATCTAAAGGACGAAGAGAGGAAGAAGCCCGCCTTGATCCAGGTTTGCGTAAATAAAGTTTGCTTGGTCTACCACATATGCCATGCCGATGTTGAGTGTCAGGATTTTAAGAACTTCCTCAAGGACAAAAGAGTGAAATTCGTTACTGTAGACTTTAAGAACGACAGGGATGTCCTGCGTCGGATAGGTCTCATTGTAGGCTAGCCCTTTGATCTCCAGAAGGCAAGCCTGGTGTCCTCCTCTCAACCTTCAATGCTGACCCTGGCAGCAGCCATGATTGATCATTCGTACGCTAAACTGAAGAAACCTCATCACGAGTTTAATCATGCATGGGAGTCAAAGACATTAGATGAAGATCACATCCTGTACGCAGCAATGGATGCCTACCTTTGTTTAAATATCTACAAGGGTTGGATGAAGAAGCAGAGCCCACTGTCCGGTTCAAGCAAAGAAGCGTCGGCGAAGAGGAAGAGGAAGAGGGACGAGGATGAAGTCGAGGACATGGACTCGGACTCCGAGTAGGTGGCAGTGCCGTCGCTCATGCTGGTTCTACTGCAGTGTCAAGCGGACTAGTTGCTTAGTTTATTTTCAAGGGTGTGCTGTGCTGAGGCCCCAGCAGAACTATGTTTATGTTCTTTCTCGTTATTTAAACTCTTTAGTACATACAGTAGTACTAGTACTATGTATTACTGCTATTCTTCTTGCAGTTGGTACTACTGCTCGTATCTTCGTGTTCCTACTGTACTTAATACATTCGTACTAGTAGTATAATTTGGGTCAGTCGATTTTTGAAAGAAGTTCGACGGAGCGAAGGAAGAAGATGGCAGAAGAGGTGGAAGAAGCCCTTCTAGCCATCCATGTTGCATCAAACGGCTCACAAGAGTCGACTGACCCAAATTGCTCCTTCACATTGAAGGATCCACGTGGCATTCAAGGTCTTGAAGGTAGATTCTGCGTCCGGTTTGCGGGCTCGACGCGCGTGCGACCGTCTTCCGCCGCGACAGCCACCATGCGCGCCTCCTCCGCGCGGGCGGAGATGACAATGACACGCTAGTTCCTCCTCGCTGACGTGCTGGAGCGCGTGCTCATCCTCCTCTTCATACGCTGCGTGCATAGACGCGGCTCCACCAGCTGCTCGCGTGCTTGGCAGCGTGGTGGCATCGTGATGAGGGACTGCAGAAGACGTGAGCGGGCGAGCCTTCGGCTTCATGGCATAGGGATGGCAGACACACGGCGGTGATGGGCAAGAAATTGTTGGCCGGCGCAGGCGGGCGCCGGCATGCGCAACGGCGGCGGCGGCATATTGATGAGTGCGCGTGTGGGAGCTTACTTTAGTTTTATATAAGGTTGGTCAAACTTAAAAGAAAACCGTACTAGTACACGTAAACATTAGACTTAGGCAGCGCTTTTATTAGTTAGTACCACAGCCACGATACAGAATCATGTGCAAGCGTGTGAACCGCGGGCGCGCGGTCGATCGGACGGTGCGTCACCGTGTCGCGCTCGAAGGACATCCACTGAACCTTTTTGTGTGTGTGAAAACAATCCTCGAATATTACTCAACTTTTTTTCCTAGGAAAGTTCTTGACGCTGCAATATTTCCATATATTTGAATTTAGCTCCAGTTCGTGTTTATTTGGATTTGGACATTTTAGGTGCGCCCTAGTTTTTTTTAATACTGATTTTGTGTGTGTGACTGAGATAGAACGTATGTATGTGTCCATATGTGTGTTGTGGCGGAAGGGCAATGTGGAGACGGTGTGCGTGTGATACAGACATAGACAGATACTGATACGTTGTGTATACATGAGAGAACGGTCTTCTAGTTTACTTGTGCGTGTGTGTGTGTGTGTGTGTGAGACAGAGAGAGACAGAGAGAGACAGAGAGAGAGGAGCATCCGTAACACAACAACCATCTCTCTCGATTCGTCCGTCCCTCGCATGATCGCATGCAACACATGCATCAACGCGCACATTTTGACACCCTCACCCGGCCCCTGCCCACCTCAAGGCCCGCACAATCTCTTCGTGAATACCCATTTCTCTCCTTAGGTTTGTTTTCTCTCAATATCTGACACACACGCGCACACACACACACACAGAGACACACACATCACAACACACACACACACCCTCCCCCGAGCACACAATTCATCCCCATCCAAGGTTATACGGCGACCACTCTCGCTTGTGCTTCTTTGCACCCCAACATGCACAACACCTCAATCTTCAAAGAGGGCATCGAGCAGATCAAAGACGGCGACCACACCGCGCTAGAGAATGCGGGGCCATTTGGAAGCAGGGTGATGTGACGATGGCTGACTGACTCCTCCCCCCACCCTCTCTCTCTCTCGCGCACAAAATTACCAATCCCTCTCTCCCCCGCACAAAATTGTCAATCCCTCAACCCACGAGATCCTTCCCCTCTCGTCCATGGTTTTCCAGCTCTCTCATCAAACGTGTTGTCTCTTCTCCTTCCACGTATACAGAATCCGGATGCACACGCATCTCACGTATATTACATTTCTCCATCTTTCTCACAGACCTAACTTCTTCCTCTCTCTCTTTCTCTCTCTATCTCTCTCTCTGTCTAGTTAGGTTTGTCTCCTACTCTCTCATCCACATACCTACAATCTTTCCCGCCCTATCTGCTCCATCTTCAAAAGCACTCTCTGCACGTTTCATTCACACATTGGGATATGTCAAAATGTTGCTTCTATAATGGCTGATGTAGAGTTATGGTTGTTTTTGTTGCATCCTACAAAGTAATAACTATGAAATGCACTTAGATTCTCATTTGACTAGGATTATGTGAGTTTGAGCATGTTGTGAAGTACTATAGACTTTGTATACATCTTGGGATTCGACAATGATTGTAACTATTGAATTGTATAGACCATTACATTCGAAGTCAATAGCCTAATTGAAAGTGCAATCTTGCTCTTAAAGAGTATTTTTGATATTGATGACAAACCTACATATAGGGGACTAACCTTGTTTGCTAAGTATATACACAAGCCGTCTGTCCTCTGGTTTTTTCTTAGTGAGCATCATGATCACATCATATGAGATTTTACTCAAGCAAATTATCAATGAGGAAAGGAGCAAACAAAGATGAAGCATTGTGCTCTTTTTATATTTCTTGAGTAATAGGAATCCCGCACTATTAAGAGGGGATCCGAAGTGTAGGTTCAAGACTTGCTCACATTTTTGTCTCATAAACAATTCTTCACAATAGACCAAAATCCCTAGCAATATCCCTTAGCCAAAACCTACCATTTCTCCTAGCCGGATCATCCGGACGGCTACCCAGATCATCCGGGCTTCACCCGGATCAGCCGGACCCTGCACCGGATCATCCGGAAAATAGGTGTTCTCCATCATAGAAGAGTGTGGCTGAAGCCGGATCATCCGGACGTTCCTCTGGATCATCCGGGCTGTTCCCCGGATCGTTCGGATCCTGTTCCGGATCATCCGCATAACCGTGCCCTGTTTTCACAGGAACCAAATGTTGTGGCCGGATCATCCGGTAAGGCATCCGGATCATACGGGGCTTGTCCAGATCATCCGGGGTGGCCTCCGGTCTGTCCGGGCTGCTCGCAGCTCTGCTGCAACCATCTACATCCGGGCCTTCTGCCAGATTTATCCGGACAATGTCCACATCATCCGAGTGGTGTCCTAGATCATCCGGGGTGGTCAACTTGTGTCCAAACGGCTCAATTCTGGACATGGTATAAATAGCCCCTTACCCCTTCGAGATAAGGTCGAACACTCCACACAAACACGCCTGAAGAACACCAGTGCTTCCCCTCTCTTGCTCACACACTAAATCCAAGATCCCGGCTTGATTCTTGAGAGTTTTGAAGAGTTGTTCCAATCAAAAGAAAGATCTTCTTCCTCCCCTTCTTGAGACCAAAGCAAATCGAAGTTCGAGCAAGTCTTGAGTCTTTCCCCTCAGATCTGGTTACTCTTGGAGGTTGGAAACTCCTTGGCGGTAGGAGTCATTCGGTGAGGAATCAACTATTGTGATTACCCCCGGAAAGTTTGTGAGGGTTTGGAGACCACCCCAAGGTCTACCACTAGTGGTTGAGAAACGCCTTCGTGGTGTTGTCTAAAAGGGAGAATAGGGTGAGCCTTCGTGGCGTTGGTGTGCCTTCGTGGTAACATCCACCTCTCTAACGGTGACTAGCTTCCCTCCAAGGAAGTGAACATCGGCATACATCCTCGTCTCCCGGAGTTGCGGTTATTCCCAACCCTAACTCTATACTTGTGGTTACTTGTCTTGATTGCACTTACTTACATCATATTGTGCTTGCTTACTTATATGCTTGTGTTACTTGCCTTAGTACTTAGTACTTACTAGCAATTGTTAGGCTGACCTTCATATTCCGCATTATTACGTAAAATTTCTAAGTAATAATTAAAATTTGTAATTGTACCTATTCACCCCCCCCTCTAGGTCCATCTTGATCCTTTCAATTGGTATCAGAGCCTCGTGCTCTATTCTTGTGGCTTAACCGCCCTAGAGCGAGATGAACCCGGATGGGACTCCCCTGGTTGTAGATCCTAAGGATAAAGGTGAGGCTTCCTCTGAAGTCAAGACCTTTACGTCGGAGGATCTAGAACGGGCCCTTGCTAAGCAAAAAGAGGAGCATGATGCTTCTCTTGAGGCCTTGGTCCAAATGAGATTAGCCACGTTGTCCACAGTGCTTGCACCACTCTCGGGTGGTGCTGCTTTGAGGCCAACTGTGCCTACTCCATCACTTGGTCAACAACCTCCTAGCAATGAACACGCCAGTGTTCCTTGGCTTTATGCAAGACCTCAGGTTGAGAAACCAAGATATAACCCTCAAGGCAAACCTCCTTTACTAAGTGCCACTTCCGATTTTGCCTTGTGGAGAGTTGCTATGCAGGATCATCTTCGACATGGAAATGACGAGATGCTGGAAATCTTGGAGTATGGCTATCATGTGGTTGATCCAAAGAACCCCACACCAAGAGAAATATATGACAAGAACCTCAATGACACTGCAATCATGTGTATAAGGAGAGGTATGGATGAAAAGCAAAGGAGACCGTTCATACACATCACAAGTGCCAAGGAACTATGGGAAAGTATTATACGATCCAAGACTGGCACCTCTACCCTCCGGAGTGCTCAATATGAAATTGCCAAGGGGCAATTGCAAAACTTTTGTATGGAGAAAGGTGAAACCCCCAATCAACTCCATGAGCGCCTCATGACTCTCACTGCCGATATTGAGTCATGTGAGTGTGACAAGACACAAGATGGATTCAACATGACTAAGAGATTCCTTGTGGATAAATTGCTTCATGCTCTTGCTCCATATCACCATCAAATGGTGTGGGACATAAGACAACACCATACCTTCAAGGAAATGACTACAGATGACATCATATCCACCTTTCAACTATTTGAAGAGTCAAAGGCTAATGCCACAAAACATCTTGCCATGCATGGTTCCCCATCATCAAAGGTCAATCTTGCATTGAAGGCCAAGCATGTATGTGAAGATGAGCAAAGTGAAGAAGAAGAAGAAGATGATGATGATGAAGATGGTGATGAGATTGAATCCGACGAGGGCCCTTCATATGAAGACATGGCTCTCTTTGTCAAGAAGTTTAGCGCGGGAAAATTCAAGGGAAGATTCCAAAAGAAGAAAGTAAGAAAATGCTACAACTGTGAGGAAACCAACCACTTCTCAAATGAGTGCCCTTATGAGAAGAGAGAAGATAAACCAAGGTTTCCCAAGACCTTTCCTAAGAAGAAGTTGCCAAATCCTTTGAACTCCAAGCTCAAGAAGAGAGATGGGAAAGCAATGGTTGCTCAAGAAGAATCCGATCCGGATGATGTTAGTGGTGTTGCCGGAGTTGCTCAAGATTCTCAAAACACATTGAGGCTAGTCAATAAGAGTGGTGAAGTTGTCACCTACAACTACATGAAGGATTACAAGGGCAACGCTCACAAGTGCCTCATGGCGAAGGCCGTGGTAGAAGATGGAGAGGATCAAACTCTCCTGACAAGGTCAAGGTAACCCCACGATCAAACCCTCCTCTTTTCACTCCTCCTACTCCTAGTGATGAGTATCTTGATGCGGAGGATAGTTATGAGGATGATGATCTAAATGATCCTATGCTTGCTAAACTTAATAAGTTCATGTGCTCCCTCAAAGGAAAGAAGCTCACTATGTTTCGTATGCTTATGGAGATGGTGAGTAAGCACACCATCACCATTAAGGAACTCGAAACCCTCGTCACCGAGGAAAAGGAAAAATGTGAAATCCTTGAGCGGAAAGTCCAATATGAGGAAACACGAAATGATGAACTATGCTTAAAAATTGGTGCAAATATTGATGTTCATACTAAAGATCTTGCCTCCTTGAAAAAGGCTATTGGCTCTTGTGAAGAGTTGATGAATGATAAAAGTAAGCTTGTGAAGTCTCATGCTTCTCTCTCTAAGGATTGTGAGCTTCTATCCGTGTCCCTCAAGACTAAGGAAGAAGAGCTCACCCTTCTTACAAAGAGTTTTGAGACGCTCAAACTTACTTATCTTGAAACTCTAGCTAAGGCTTACTCGTCTCCTATTATAAATGTTGATGCTTGTTCTACTAACTCTAGTAGTGATCTAGCATCTATTCTTGAGGAGAATCGTTTTCTCAAGGCTCAAATTGAGAAAGGGCTCATGACATGTGCTCAAGGGCAAAAGAACCTTAATGAGGTGTTGAGCCAACACAATGAAGTGTTCGCCAAAGAGGGACTCGGGTTTGACCCAAGCACAAGCAAGAAGAAGACATCCTCTCAAAAGTGCACCACCCCTTTAAAGAAACTTTTGTACGAGAAGGACACAAGGAGAAAGGTAAGGTTGCTAGTGGGAAGGCCACAAGGGGCATGCCCACTCTCAACAAGCCAAAAGAGTTCATGCCTCCATCCTATGTACTTCGTAAGACTAAGGATGGAGAAGTTTATGCAAAGTTTGTTGGTCCTCGAAATGCATTTCGGTTTTATGCTATTTGGGTCCCTAAGACCCTTGTGACTAACTTGAGAGGTCCCATTGCAAAATGGGTGCCTCTAACCAAGTAATAATTGTGTGTAGGTTGCCTTCTCCGGTGGAGTAAAATGGGTGATTGATAGTGGATGTACCAATCATATGACCGGAGATAGCAAATTGCTCTACGATTTCATGGAAGCTATTCAACCATTTATGAGCATTATGTTTGGTGGAGGATCAAAAGGACAGGTACTTGGGTTGGGAAGGTGGCTATCACAAATGACATGTCTCTTGCAAATGTCATGCTTGTCCAATCCCTTAAATATCATTTGCTTTCTGTTCGTCAATTGGCTTCTGTTGGTTATGATACACTATTTGGACTAACGGATGTGAAAGTCTTTAAGAGAGATACTCTCGAAGTGGCCTTTGTTGGAGAGTTGGATGGCAACCTTTACACGGTTGATTTCTCGAAAGAGAGCACATTCCATGCAACTTGTCTAATGGCCAAGGCCGACAAGGGGTGGCTATGGCACCGCCGGCTAGCCCATGTCGGCATGAGGAATCTTCATGATCTCTTAAAGGGTAATCACATCCTTGGACTAACAAATGTCTCTTTTGAGAAAGATCGTGTGTGTAGTGCATGCATAGCCGGGAAGCAACATCAATCTAAGCACCCACCCAAGAATACTGTGTCTACTTCAAGGCCTTTGGAGCTCCTTCATGTGGATCTCTTTGGGCCTCTTTCATGGGATAGTCTTGGTGGGAAAAAGTATGGATTTGTCATTGTTGATGATTACTCAAGATATACATGGGTGTTTTTCCTCAAGTTCAAGGACGAGACGAAGATCACTTTCGTTGACTTTGCCAAGCAAGCACAACACAAGTTTGACAAAGAAATCTTGGCAATAAGAAGTGATAATGGATCTGAGTTCAAAAACTATACCTTGGAAGAATTCCTTAGTGATGAAGGGATTGAGCATCAATATTCAGCTCCATACACTCCTCAGCAAAATGGTGTAGCCGAAAGGAAGAACCGCACACTTGTGGAGATGGCAAGGTCCATGTTGGATGAATACAAGTCACCACATAGTTTTTGGGCCGAAGCTATCAACACCGCATGCCATGCATCAAACCGGCTCTTCCTCCGCACTATATTGGAAAAGACTCCATATGAGCTTCTAACTGGAAACAACCCAAATGTCAAGTACTTTCGTGTATTTGGGTGCAAATGTTTCATCCTCAACAAAAGAGAACGGTTAGGAAAATTTCAATCCAAAACGATTGAGGGTATATTTGTTGGCTATGGATCAAACTCTCACGCCTATAGAGTCTACAACAAATCCAATGGATGTGTTGTAGAAACTTGTGACGTGGTGTTTGATGAATTTAATGGCTCCCATGGGGAGCAAGTTGATCTAAGTGATGTAGGTGAAGAAGATTCTTCTCAAGACATTTTGACCATGGGTGTTGGTGCACTTCTTCCTATGGAACAAGAACCTCATGATGATGAAGAAGAAGATGGAAGTCTCACACATCATCAAACTACTTCAACATCCATACCACCACAAGCTCCTATTGTTCAACCGATACCCTTAGCCCAAGTTGAAGAGGATGATCAAGTTCCTCCTCATGACAATCTTCAAGAACAAGAACAAGAAAGTCCAATCATTGATGATGAACCTCAACAAATGCAATATGAACAAGAAGATCTTCCTCCACACATTAATGATCCATATGTTGAGGATGTGGTTGATGGACATGAAGTTGAACCTCGTGAAACCCTTACCTCTATCATGCCACGAGTGGCCGGTCGTGTTGATGTTGACAAAATACTCACCGGCATATCGGAAGGTAGAGTCACTCGTAAACATTTGACCAACTTTTGTGCTCACTTCTCGTTTGTGTCTAGTATTGAGCCCATCAAGGTACAAGATGCATTGATGGACAACGATTGGCTAGTTTCTATGCAAGAAGAGTTGAACAGTTTTGAACGCAACCAAGTGTGGTCATTAGTCAAGAGGCCACCTACCGAGCACAACGTCATTGGAACAAAATGGATTTTCAAGAACAAACAAGATGAGAATGGTGTAATCATCCGAAACAAGGCAAGGTTAGTGGCACAAGGGTACTCACAAGTTGAAGCTTTGGACTTTGGTGAGACCTTTGCCCCCGTTGCCCGTCTTGAATCCATTCGCATCTTACTTGCTTATGTTGCTTTCAATGGTTTTACATTACATCAAATGGATGTGAAGAGTGCTTTCCTTAACGGTCCTCTACAAGAAGAAGTATATGTATCACAACCACCTGGGTTCGTTGATCCCGATCACAAAGACTATGTGTATAAACTTCATAAGGCTTTGTATGGCCTCAAACAAGAACCTCGTGCTTGGTATGATCATCTTAAGAAGTTTTTACTCGATGATGGTTTTGTGAGAGGGGTGATCGACCCCACTCTTTTTACTAAGAGGGATAAGGGTGATTTGATCTTATGCCAAATCTATGTAGATGATATCATTTTTGGTTCTCCTAACATTCATTTGTGCAAGAAGTTTGCGGACTCAATGACCAAGAATTTTGAAATGTCACTCAATGCGGATTTGAAGTTCTTCCTCGGATTTCAAATTCAACAATTTCAAGAAGGAATTTTCTTGTCTCAAGCAAAATACCTCAAGGATATCTTAGAGAAGTTTGGTATGTCTGATGCTAGTCTATGTAAGACACCAATGCCAACCAAAATAACTCTCACTGAAGACACAAACGGTATCCCCTTCGACCCATCTAAATACCGCTCTATGATTGGTTCATTGCTTTATATTTGTGCATCTAGACCAGACATCATGTTTAGTGTATGCATGTGTGCTAGATTTCAAGCTTCCCCTAGGGAAAGTCATCATAAGGCGGTTAAGCATATTCTTAGATACCTTGTTCACACCCCAAAGTTGGGTCTATGGTATCCCAAGGATGCTAAGTTTGATCTCATTGGGTATACGGATGTGGATTGGGCCGGAGACAAAGTGGATCGTAAGTCCACTTCCGGTGCATGTCAGTTTCTTGGACGCTCCTTGGTAAGTTGGTCATCGAAGAAACAAAATTGTATTGCCCTCTCTACCGCAGAAGCTGAATACATTGCTGCCGCCAGCTGTGCAACTCAGTTATTATGGATGAGGCAAACTTTGAAGGATTACGGTATCACCTATAGACATGTGCCTCTTCTATGTGATAATGAAAGTGCCATCAACATTGCTGACAACCCCAAGGATCATCTCCGCACCAAGCACATTGATATTAGGTATCACTTCTTGAGAGATCATGTTGAGAAGGGTGATATTCACATTGGTCACATTGGTACAGATTTGCAACTGGCAGACATTTTCACCAAACCATTGGATGAAGCAAGGTTTTGTCGACTTAGGCGTGAACTTGGTATCTTGGAGCTTGACAACATTATGTGAAATCTAGTACTCATGCATGCATTTTCATAATGTCTTGTCTTGATGTAGGCATATTCTTAGGGGGAGACATTCAATTTATGAGTACTCTCACCCTTACATAATGCATAAATAGAACCAACACTCTCAAAGTCACTATGACACTTATTTTGTGTCCATAGTACTTTAAAATGATGGAGTAATAATCATGGGTCCAAAAGTTCAAATTTTTGGTCTCCCAAGTTATATATACTCATACATGGTGACTTAGCCTAATTTTTTTCTTTTTGGGTGATTATATGGGTTTGAGATATTATTGTGACTAAAGCTACTTATATATCTCTCTCTATAAATATATATATATATATACAAATATCGTCATCACTCCATCACTCTTCACCACATCTAAACCAGATCTCAGCATTCTGGATAGCCGGATCATCCAGACTTACATCCGGACGTCCGGGCTATTGCCCGGATATCCGGGCTCACTTCCGGACATCTGTCCCTGCCCTGATCATCCGGGGCTCCTTCCGGACATCTGGGTGGGTCTTCGCCCTGTCCAGTAACATATCGGGCCGTGTGGGGCACCGGGGGTTATTCCCCTACTTTTCCCCTCGACCTCATCCTCTCGCCCCCGCCGGCAGCGGCTGCTCGTCAGACCGTCCCGCCAGTCCGGCCGGCCAACTAGGCAGAACTCGTGCTCACGGGCTGCTGTCGCCTCGATCTACTCCCTCCTCACGCCGTTTTCCCAGGGGCCGATTGGATCCTCTCCAATCTCGGCCTCCGTCCCCAACTCCGCCATGGTGGTCGACCATGGTGGTACTGGCCGGAACTTCAAGTCGACCTCCTCGGGTCCCTCTCGTGGTATCTCATCTGCTCCCTTCCTCGTTTTTCCCATTTTACTCATCTAGCGTCAGTTACTCATCGAGCTCGCCGATTTTTTTTCTTTGTTCTTTTCGTTCCAATGCGTATGCACGGAACCATGTCGCCAAGCATCAACGGACTCCGAGGAAGCTGCTCGTCCACTCAAGAAAGCGCCAGGTCGTGCTCATCCGTCCCATGCCGGGCAGGACAATCCTGACTATGAGGACGATCTCCAGGAGGAAGAGCTCGTGCCGGTTGGCCCAATGACCAAAGCCAAGAAGAAGAAAGCTGCTTCTGCCTCAAGCTCACAGCCTGCCGCACCTACTGGTCTCATTTTGTCCATGGCCAACCCCACCAACCGTGGTCGTCGTACTATCAGCTATCAGTCCATGGACCCCTCTGAGTATGCATCTTTAAGGAGTGAAGTTAACCAATTTGCTGCCCCGGCCAATGCAACCGATTCTCGGTTTCACACCTTGGTTCAACAGGATATCTATCAATCTGTCATTGATCATCTAGGGTTCTCTCCTTAGCATTATGTGAACTTGGATTACATTGAGAACAATCCAACCAAGTTCGATGGTGTGTTAGAGAAGATTGAGGGCATGGGGTTGCATCGTGCTATGACTCTCCACTGTGATTGGAATGAGGCTGCCATTCGGCAATTCTATGCCACGTGCTTCTTCCATCCAGATTGTTCTATCACGTGGATGACTCATCATTCTCAGTTCACTGTCTCTTTTGAGGAGTTTGCTGCTGCCTTGCGCATGCCTGGATCTGAGGCAAGTCTTTTTCGGATCCATGAGGTGAATCCCAAGTTTGAGGCTATGCCCATCAGTGCTTGCAGTTGCCTCACCATGCCTCCCACTCAGCTATCCACAGTGCAGCAAAGCAAGGAGCTTAATGATATCAGTATCTTCCGTCTCAAATACCGGTGGCTTTTTCAGTGCATCCTCAACTCCATTGCTCCCAAGAAAGGGGATCGTGGGATGGTACGGGCCTACAGCATTGACTTGATGTACTACTCACGGAAGAATCCCACTCGTCCCATTGACATGGCAGATTTTCTTTGGCGTGAGATTCGCATGGCTAGTTGTCTGAAGGTTCGTACTCTTCTGCATGCTCCCTTCATTCAGACCGTCATTGACTCTGTCTTCACTTGCCCCATCAACAAGACCAACATTCACTCCATGTGGAATCCGCGTGATGACACTTCTAGGGGCAAGGCTCCTGCTTCGTCGTGTGGTGAGAGCTCTTCTCTCCACACCAAACCTTTCGTCAAGCCGTTTGACCGCCTTGCTTGCTTTATTGGGAAGTCCCATAAAGCCATCTTTGACACCTGCCGCTACACTGCTACTCACATTGCTACCGAGGAGGTTCGCCGCATCTCTGAGGCCAATGCCCTTAGGGCTCACCTTCGTGCGCGTCCTGGCAGTCCTGTCGAGCCTGATGAGCCTATTCCTGCTCGTCTTCCTCTTCTGGAGGTCGATTTTCCTTCTGCCACTAAGTTCCCCGAGTTCTTCCTTGTACCTGCTGATCTGAGTGATGATGATGATGATGATGATGATGAGGATGCTGCGTGATTCTCCTACTTTCTCGACCGTCTTTCCCTTTTTCGGTACTTGCTGTCAAGGGGGGGATGTAATTCTTAGGAGGAGTTTGAGCGTGTGTCTGGTATGCTTAGAGCTCTTGTTTAGTGGACTCATTATTATTATTGTAATGGTACTATGGTACTTTGGTCATGTGTTATGATTATTGTAATGGTACTTTGGTCATGAGTTATGAGTCTATGTCACTATGCAAGTGCTTAAGTATGATGTCTTTATTCATTGCTTATGTTGATTTTAATGGTGTATGCCTACACTATATTCCGAATGTGGGAATCCACTCCATATGTGCATGATTTTGTATTTTATCACCTTATTCCATGCATACATTAAGGGAGAGCTCTCCTTAAAACACATCCATATGCATAAATTAAGGGGGAGCTCTTCCTAAAACACATACCGGTCTACTCTCCTAGAATCATTCGTATCACATTTCACTTCTTAAGTGCTATATGTAGTTTGTCATCAACTACCAAAAAAAGGGGGAGATTAAAAGTGCAATCTTGCTCTTAAAGAGTATTTTTGATATTGATGTCAAACCTACATATAGGGGACTAACCTTGTTTGCTAAGTATATACACAGGCCGTCTGTCCTCTGGTTTTTCTTTAGTGAGCATCATGATCACATCATATGAGATTTTACTCAAGCAAATTATCAATGAGGAAAGGAGAAAACAAAGATGAAGCATTGTGCTCTTTTTATATTTCTTGAGTAATAGGAATCCCGCACTATTAAGAGGGGATCCGAAGTGTAGGTTCAAGACTTGCTCACATTTTTGTCTCATAAACAATTCTTCACAATAGACCAAAATCCCTAGCAATATCCCTTAGCCAAACCCTACCATTTCTCCTAGTCGGATCATCCAGACGGCTACCCAGATCATCCGGGCTTCACCCGGATCAGCCGGACCCTGCACCGGATCATCCGGAAAATAGGTGTTCTCCATCACAAAACGGTGTGGCTGAAGCCGGATCATCCGGACGTTCCTCCGGATCATCTGGGCTGTTCCCCGGATCGTCCGGATCCTGTTCTGGATCATCCGGATAACCATGCCCTGTTTTCACAGGAACCATATGTTGTGGCCGGATCGTCCGGTCAGGCATCCGGATCATCCGGGGCTTGTCCGGATCATCCGGGGGGGCCTCCGGTCTGTCCGGGCTGCTCGCAGCTCTGCTGCAACCATCTACATCCGGGCCTTCTGCCAGATTTATCCGGACAATGTCCAGATCATCCGGGTGGTGTCCCAGATCATCCGGGGTGGCCAACTTGTGTCCAAACGGCTCAATTCTAGACATGGTATAAATAGCCCCTTACCCCTTCGAGATAAGATCGAACACTCCACACAAACACGCCTGAAGAACACCAGTGCTTCCCCTCTCTTGCTAACACACTAAATCCCAGATCCCGGCTTGATTCTTGAGAGTTTCGAAGAGTTGTTCCAATCAAAAGAAAGATCTTCTTCCTCCCCTTATTGTGACCAAAGCAAATCGAAGTTCAAGCAAGTCTTGGGTCTTTCCCCTCGGATCTTGTTACTCTTGGAGGTTGGAGACTCCTAGGCGGTAGGAGTCATTCGGTGAGGAATCAACTATTGTGATTACCCCCGGAAAGTTTGTGAGGGTTTGGAGACCACCCCAAGGTCTACCACTAGTGGTTGAGAAACGCCTTCATGGTGTTGTCTCAAAGGGAGAATAGGGTGAGCCTTCGTGGCGTTGGTGTGCCTTCGCGGTAACATCCACCTCTCTAACGGTGACTAGCTTCCCTCCGAGGAAGTGAACATCGGCATACATCCTCGTCTCCCGGAGTTGCTGTTATTCCTAACCCCAACTCTCTACTTGTGGTTACTTGTCTTGTTGCACTTACTTACATCGTATTGTGCTTGCTTACTTATATGCTTGTGTTAGTTGCTTAGTACTTAGTACTTACTAGCAATTGTTAGGCTGACCTTCATATTCCGCATTATTACCTAAAATTGCTAAGTAATAATTAAAATTTGTAATTGTACCTATTCACCCCCCCCCTCTAGGTCAATCTCGATCCTTTCACTAATATATTTATTTCACAATTTCAACAAATGATTAGTTCACTACAAACTAAGAAAACAAATGTGTACTCCCTCCGTTTTTATTTAAGTCCGCGTATTAGCATTGGTCAAAGTTAAGTTTTGTAAACTCTCAGAAAGCTTATAACAAAAAATATTAACATATACAATAACAAATAAATACCATTAGATTCATTATTGAATGTACTTTCACATCATACATATTTGCTATGGTAAATGTTTGTATTTTTCTATATACTTGGTCAAACTTTAAGAAGTTTGACTTCGGTAAAACATAATATGCAGAGTTTACTACTACTACTCGCTAGTTGCTTAGCCGAATCACTCAACACGCCACACGGGGAGTCCAGTGTCACAAAAATTTTGAGGTCAGCGGGAAAATCTCCCGCGACCCTGATTCGAGCAGTGGGAAGTTACCATCATAGCCTTCAGAACAGGCCTACGGATGACACTTGGTAGGGGGCTGTTTTTGTAACTTCAGGTTCACCCTACCCAGCTAACCCCACCCCGGCACCCAGAGTAGTACACCTGAATACTCCCCATTTTCTATCCCCACCGCAAAATAGACTTCTCCATGGCACCGCAGCCTTCGTGCTCCTCCCCTTTACATCGGTGCACTCGTCCACCGCAGCGCATCTGCCTCATCGAAGACCTCGTACGCCGCACTAGAGTCGGTTCACCGTCGTTGTCGTACATGGAGCCTCTTCCCCGGCATCGTCTTCCACGGTCTCGGATCTGCTTCCCGGAAGCCGACGCCAAGCGCAGAAGTAACACCGTTGTGGACAATGAACTGACTCCCGTTGCCGACCATGACTCACAGAGGCCGTCGCGACCATCGTTCTCCTCCTCGATTGGTAATGTGTGTATTGAATCACTTAGCAGTACATGTGCAGTTCCAATTTTGTTCATACCTACCCTTCAAATTTCCTAGGTGCTATTGTTCTCGTAAAATTAATTGGTTATAGCCTCCATTGTCCAACAGAATATCAGCTTGTAATTGTGCGTCGCTCCTGTATCTCGCTGTGCTTGGGTAGGTTTTTCGTCTGCAACCAGTAGTGTGGCAAATGATGGAAAGTTTTTTAGAACTAGCAAGATGCCCATGCGTTGCACGCATCAAGATGCATTTGTATGAGTAGTTTATCTTGTGGGAGAAAAGGATGAATGAGGGAAGGCCTTATTTGCAAATCTGGAGAGGGTATGGGTATCTTTTTGCAAAATACCCATTTGTTTCCTTCCTATCTATCAGATATAAATCGGACGACCTATATTGCAGGGAAAAAAAGTATAGAGAAAAAAGTAGACAGTAGAGAAGTAGAGATAAATATTAAATATAAAATATAAAATAAATATAACAGTAGAGAAGAGAGTAGAGATAGCAGAGACGTCGGGAAAGGATCGCGCGCGCGGGGGAAAAAGCGGTCGGGCGTGCGCTAGTTTTGGCGCACGGCGTACGACGCGCTTTATAAAATCCAATGCCCTCCCACCGCTCTATGCCTTGCCATCGCTCTCTCCCCACTCTGTGCCTCACCACCGGTCTCTCCCTGCTCTTTCTTGCCTTGCCGCCGCTGCGCCACCATGCCGCCGCGTCGCCTGGAAACTTGGGGATACTGCGGCGTCCGCGCGCGCCCCTCCGGCGGCTTCTCCGCCGAGATCCGGTTCCGCGAGATGCGCCTCGGTCTCTGCAATTTTGACATCGCCAACGAGGCCGCCCGTGCATACGACGCGGCGGCGTGGCGCCTCCGGTGGCCTCATAGAACATTGAACTTCCCCAATGTGCCGACGCGGGAGCGGGCGCAAGAGCTCGCGCCTCTGCCGCGGCTTAGCACCGACGAGGATCATCGCGACAACCGTAGGCGGGAGCACCATCTCGGCATCGCCGAGATGGACGAGGAAGCCATGGCACTGTGGCGCCAACACTTCTGCAGGACATCATCAACAAGCGCGAGTTATACGCGCAAAGGAGGGCAGAGAGGGATAAGAGGAGGGCGGAGCGATCCGCCTATCGCGAGGACAAGCGTAGGCGAAAAGTGGACGCTCAATTCAACATGAGGCTAGGAGGAGCATTGCCCTGGGAATCCGACGATGATCAGTATCTTCACACCTACAGTCAGACGTCGAAGGAGGACATCACCGAGGAGGAGTCGGACGACGAGGAGTAGTTGAATTATCTTTTTTTTATCTATCTATGCTGAGAACTATCCTCTACTCTCTAGTATGTACTTCTTGATCTCAGCACTATAAACGCTTTTTTAAAGCGCCGTGCGTTGCGATTCTGTTGGAGATGCTCTAACATGGCAGACGAGTGCTTTAGTGTTGCCCACAAGATGCGCGGGTATTACTAGTAGTATATTTTTCTTGCCATGTTGAGATTTTAAAACCACAAGTGCGAACATGCAAAGGAGCAATGAAGACCAAACACGGGATATTGGGGACACCGCAAGTTAAAGAGGAGCTGCACCGAACCTGTAAAACGAGCTTTGGTAAGTAACAACCATTCAATTGCTTTCGTTTACCCTCATGTTCTTCGATGTGTATATGTTGTAGTTTCTGTTTCTCTTAAGCATGGTGTTCTTTAATGTGTAATAAGAAGAGTATCAGTCGTCCTAATGCTTTCATTTTTAGCTTGATGTAGGAAGTGGGTGTTCTCATCTTGTAGTCTGTTTTTATATTTTTTTCCTTTTGAATTCACTTCTCCGAGTTCTGTTTATCTGGCTTCTACTAAATGGATCTAGGTTGCTCTGAGTATTGATCTAAAAAAGAAGTAACTTCATGTCAGGATGCAGTTCCTGCGAGGAGGGAAGTATGGTCAACCTCGAGATCATGTTTCCAAAATGAGGCTAGATTACACACAAGGTGCCAGTTCCCTAATGATGTTGGATTAGACACAAGGTGCAAATTCCCAGATGATGCTGGATTACACACAAGCCAGGTGGAGTCGTCAGATGTTCGTGTCCTCGTGGCATTAGTAAAGGCTGAAAGAAAGCGTGGAGCAGCCCTTGAGAATGTAGCTGAGTTCCTGACGAAGCGAAAAGAGCAATCAGATGCTCTCTTCACCCAAGCCAAAGAAGAGATGGAAGAAGCCAGAAATAAGCTAGCAGAGGCAGAGCAGGCTAGGCGTCTCCTGCTATCTAAAACTGTTGTCAATACAATATTTCCTTCATAATAGCTAGGTTCAAATGTTTATCTAGTCAGCATGCCTGTTGTGATGTCCGTGCATCTACTGATGTGGCACAAAAAAATTTTTGGGTCATATAGTAACAGCAGTTACTTTCCAAACAATAAGAGACGAAGCATTGGAGATGGTATAGTTCACGCGCAAGCCCGACATTCCAAGTTCAACTTCCACATCAAACTCATGTTCACACATATCTGCACATTCATACATAATGTCCACAACCATGATTCACTTCAAAGCCAAAAAATTGTGAGGAGAGTTATAAATAAAGAAAAACCTCTACTAGTTCCTACTACCAGTGCGAGCACAACAAGTCAAGACCATGCATAAATTAATTATATTTTAGTCGTTTTTTGTGTTCTAAAATGCCTGCCAGCTCGCGGAGGACGTGCTGCCGGCACACATGCGGATTCAATGAAGGCAGGCGAGGCAGTCTTAAGCTGGTTGCACGCGGCGAGGAGGCATGCTCAGCCGGGCCAGCAGCGAGTGCGGCCCTCTTGGCCGGCGCGCCGGTTCAATGCCTGCACTATGAGAGGTCGCGTCCGTGTTAGAGCAATCACTCCCTCCGGTCCTTTTTTGTTTGGGTATAACAAAATCTCGTTTTCCATTCACATTTTACAAGTAAAATTAGTGGACAAACTTTGACCCAAAGTACGATGGGGACTAGTAAACCAGAATGGAGGTAGTAGTTTTTTTAATCAAAGAAGGGTTTCCCCTTCCGATTTTCATTACTGAAAACCAGCATCTAAATCTAAACCATAGTATTTGCCCTACAACTACCAGGTTCAACATCTCGCAACATAAACCCATACAACCATACGCCAAGGAGGTACGTAGTACTATGAATTCCATTTTCGCTCCATACCAATCGTTATGAAAACTACTTACTACTTATAACGCGCCATTGAAAATCGAAACTCTTAACCCTGCTAAAAAACTATATTTTAAACATGGCTACTCGATTTGTGGCAACTGGCGAGCCACCGTGCTCCAAGTCATTCACATGTGGTCCCGACCATCAACTCCTACGGATCAAATTATCACGCAAGCTGACTATTCCTACAAAGGTGCTCCACCACGTACCCGGTACCCGCGAATGCAGCAATCGTGCACCTAGGGTTTTAGGGTTTATTTGTTAACGTCGCCTTTACGTAACACTCATGTGTGCGAGACAGCGAGAGGCCGACTGCGTTCGTGCACCTCTTCTCTTCGTATATGTACTCCGCCATTTGTCTGGTGTCCAAAAAATTATAATAACTACTAGCAATGTGCCAATGCGTTGCCACACGATCAAAGTAGATTAATACATATTCACCGATTTGATAGAGAAAAAAGTCTAGTTTTTAAATACATGTATCACTAAAAATATGTTATGTTTCACTGAAAATATATTCCTTTGGCGGTTTTGACGAGATAAGGGAGGAATGTTGTTGGTTTCAAGATTCGAGAAGTGGTATATGTCTAATTTCTACTCTTACTAGCAAGATGCCCGTGTGTTGCACGGAACATCAAGATCTTGTGGGAGAAAAGGATGAACGAGGGAAGCCTTATCTACAAATGTGGTGAAGAGTGCGGGTAAATAGCCATATTTTCCTTCCTATTCGGTCAGATATAAATCAGACGACCTACATTGCAGGATGGCAGGCCCGCCATCATCACCAACTCTATTTTTTATCCCTACTCTTATAAAAAGCATTGTTGGTGATGATCGTGTGCCTGCCATCCTGCAATATAGGCTGTCCGATCTATATCTGACGGATAGGAAGGAAATTATGGCTATTTTGCAAAAAGATACCCACACCCCTCTCCACATTTGCAAATAAGGCCTTCCCTCGTTCATCCTTTTCCCCCACAAGATAAACTACTCATACAAATGCATCTTGATGTTCCGTGCAATGCATGGGCATCTTGCTAGTTGTTTCAAAAAGCCCATGTGTGTATGAGAGAGAGGGAGAGTGGAGGAGGACGGAGTGCATGTGTGACAAAGACACAAGGAGTGTGTGTGCGATAGGTATCAGCTTCAAATGAGGCGATAGTGTGTGTGGACGATCGAGAGGGCGTGTCACAAGAAGGGAAGAAAAATCTACATAGATACAAGGAGCGGGAGAGAGACATGTATGTGATAGTGGAAGCATGAGTGTGCGGGTGTATAAACCTATCTAGAGGCTAGCTAGTCGATAAATGTTTGTGAGAGAAATACGAGTCGGGGTGCGAAAGCGAGAGTTTTGTGTGTGAGAGAGAGAGACAGTAGTCGGGAAGGGGAGTGGAAGCAGGAGTTGTGTGTGTGTCTCTGAGAGAGAGAGAGGAGACGGTAGTCGGGGTTGTTTGATCGGTAAACAAATGAATAATGTCAATCTGGGATGGAGACGAAAAGGAGACCGCAACAAATGTTGTGTCTACAGGAGAGAGAGAGAGAGAGAGAGAGTAATTTTAGTGTTATGAGTCATATGTAGAGACATATAGGGTGTGTGAGAGAATCCCATAGAGAGAAAGACAAAGTGAAAGACGAGTGGAGACTGTGTGTGTGGCGGTGAAAAAGAAAGCTTAGGTACCGAGTGATACCAGAGAACAGTAGAGATGTGAGAGATAATGAAAACCGTGTAATGTATAATGATAGGGAGAGTGTGACACTTCTCAAGGGAGACGTCGAGAGACCATGTTTGCGAGGATAGGAGAAACATGAAGTGAGCGTGTGGGTGAGCTGGAGAAAAGAGAGTGATAGCTACCTGAAGGAGCATGCATGCGAGAGATATGGGCGTGAAAGGCGTGAACAAAAAAGGGATTCAAATATTTGAATTCAAGATGATGATACATGTAATCCATACTCGAACCAAAATTGATCTATCAAACATGCATACTCATATGAATTCACGCACATCTATGTTATTTAATATGTAGATATTACTGATCCATACATTTTAGTAGAACATAATTTGGTTAAACTTTTACGAATTCAACCTTAAGATTTTGAGATCATTGTATTTGTAAATCATATTATACATATAAAGGAGCAGAATTCTTTGTTGTGCTTTTGAAAGTATATATAAAAAAATGATGTATATAGAATGTAATTCCAGTTGAAAATGGATCCCGCCCAAAAAAATAGAATACAAACGGGATTCGAATTGAGTTGGCACGGTAAATGTGCACTCTGCAAAATTTGAACAAAGCGGGGAAAGTCGCAGTAACCGCCCGAAACCAAAATCTGCGAGATGGAAATTACTACTGCCTGATATGTCTCCATCGTATCTACTTTTCCAAACACTTTTGCCCTTGTTTTGGACTCTAACTTGTATGATTTGAATGGAACTAACCCGGACTGACGTTGTTTTCAGCAGAATTGCCATGGTGTTGTTTTATGTGCAGGAAACAAAAGTTCTCGAAATGACCTGAAACTCCACGAAATATCTTAGAATAAATAATAAAAAATCCTCGCCAAAGATGAAGACCAGGGGGCCCACACCCTGTCCACGAGGGTGGGGGCGCGCCCCTCCCCCCTGGGCACGCCCCCTACCTCGTGGGCCCCCTGGTGGCCCTCCGACGCCAACTCCAACTCCATATATTGGCTTTCGGGGAGAAAAAAATCAGGGAGAAAGTTTCATTGCGTTTTATGATACGGAGCCGCCGCCAAGCCCTAATCTCTCTCGGGAGGGTTGATTTGGAGTCCGTTTGAGGCTCCGGAGAGGGGGATTCGTCGCCGTCGTCATCATCAACCATCCTCCATCACCAATTTCATGATGCTCACCGCCGTGCGTGAGTAATTGCATCATAGGCTTGCTGGACGGTGATGGGTTGGATGAGATTTATCATGTAATCGAGTTAGTTTGGTTAGGGTTTGATCCCTAGTATCCATTATGTTTTGAGATTGATGTTGCTATGACTTTGCTATGCTTAATGCTTGTCACTAGGGCGCGAGTGCCATGATTTCAGATCTGAACCTATTATGTTTTCATGAATATATGTGTGTTCTAGATCCTATCTTGCAAGTCTATAGTCACCTACTATGTGTTATGATCCGGCAACCCCGAAGTGACAATAATCGGGACCACTCCCGGTGATGACCATAGTTTGAGGAGTTCATGTATTCACTATGTGCTAATGCTTTGTTCTGGTTCTCTATTAAAAGGAGGCCTTAATATCCCTTAGTTTCCAATAGGACCCCGCTGCCACGGGAGGGTAGGACAAAAGATGTCATGCAAGTTCTTTTCCATAAGCACGTATGACTATATACGGAATACATGCCTACATTACATTGATGAACTGGAGCTAGTTCTGTGTCACCCTATGTTATGACTGCTACATGATGAACCACATCCGACATAATTATCCATCGCTAATCCGGTGCCTATGATTTTTCCATATACTGGTTTACGCTTATTTACTTTTCCGTTGCTACTGTTACAATCACTACAAAATACCATAAACATTACTTTTACTGTCTTTACTTTTGTTACCATTACCACCACTATCATATTACTTTGCTACTAAACACTTTGCTGCAGATACTAAGTTTCCAGGTGTGGTTGAATTGACAACTCAGCTGCTAATACTTGAGAATATTCTTTGGCTCCCCATGTGTCGAATCAATAAATTTGGGTTGAATACTCTACCCTTGAAAACTGTTGCGATCCCCTATACTTGTGGGTCATCACTGCCTATCCCTGCCATGCAAAGCCTATCTGCTAGATTTCTATAGGTTTCGATAGGGGTAGGTTTGTAATTTCACCCAAACCTGACGTAACCTCCTCTCACATACACGGTGGGCGCCAAAACACAGTGTGTCCTCGGCCGAAATAGACTCCCTCCCCGATTCATATTCATACACAGTGGGCGCCAAAAACAAACTCTCCTCGGCAAATATTCGGTGTATGCGAGATTACCGTCCTATCCCCAACCGACTAATATTGCTGTGATGTAGTAGAAATTTGAAACGGGGGCTAAGTTTGTAAATTTCCTCGCATTTGAGACAAGCGCGCCCTGAATACATGGTTCCCCCTTCCTCTCTACCTCCCTTTTCCCCATTCGTACTCCATGGGTGCCAAAACACCCTCTCCACCCCACCCTCCTCCGTCCGCCGCCGTCCGCCACCCCATCCACCGCCGTCGTCCTCCACCAAGCCGGAGCTGATACCCCGACGCCACCGTCCATTACAAGAGATCGATCTCTCTCATCCACGGCTTCGGACCGGGATCCTTGCATCCCGTCCTCTCGCTTCATCCCCGCCGTCGTCCACCTTGCCGGCGCCGCTCCTACGACTGTCTCGTCCACCGCACCCCGCCGCCACCATCTACCCTCCTAGATCTGGTTCCACACCACCGACAGCCATCGCTATCGCAGCACCATCAAATTCTCAGCAGATGCATACACGGCGCCGCACAAGAGGCGGTACTCTTTTGTATCTGCTCAACTTATTTATCACAGCAAGAAAATAGATCGCCACTGCTTTACTCTGATTTCTTGTCTTGGTTGCGAAGTTGCCTTTGTCCAGTTTGCACCTTCAGATCCGCCATGGCACGCTCAACACTATACTCCCAATGCTTATGGTTTTCCCTTTTTATATTCCACACTAGTTAAATCACAGTAGACTAAATTTCAAAATTGGGTCAGTCGATTTTTCAGAGCTCGCCGGAGTTCGCCGGTACGAACGAAGGGGCTCGGGTGGTTGTGGGGCCTCGCCGAATGAAGAAAACTCGACGCCGGTGGGGGTTGGGGCGGGGGTGGGGGTGGGGTGGCGGAGGAACACAGGCCATGGGGGCCGGTGGTCCGGCCGGCAGCCCGTGCGGTGTTCTGTATGGGAAGAATCAGAGACGAGGAAGAAGAAGGGTTAGGAGACATAGGATCTTCATCCAACTGCCTGAAATGGTCGAGAGACAGCTGGGAGTTGCATTCTTAATGCGCTCTGGTTCATCATGTGTGGGCACTGCGCAACCAACATTTTATTATCCAAAATCTACTTGCTCTTCTTTACCATGTTCCTCTTTCGTTCTTCTTTAATATGTACTCTCTCTGTTCCTAAATACAAGTCTTTGTATAGATTACACCATGGACTACATATGGAGCAAAATGAGTGAATCTACACTCTAAAATGTATCTGGATACATCTGTATGTGATCCATAGTGGAAATCTCTACCAAGACTTATATTTTGGAACAGAGGGAGTATGATAGTAGTACAATATGTTCCTTGTACGGAAGATGAGCAGGGACATCTGCAGTGTAGAGGTCTATACGGTCGATTGTGATGGACACTTTGAGCCTCTTTGATTCGTAGGATTTTGTAAACATGGGAATAGGATTTGTAGTGACCTACCCACTTGAATCCTATAAGAATAGCAAGGAGGGAGTTGTGTCGCCTTTGAGAGTTACACTGATATTAACAGTACCGCACCTTCAGTTGAAGAGAACTGGTATCCGAAGCCTTTCTAGCCGTACCAGCAGTACTAGCACATATATTCCAGCAAGTTCCACTTTGCTAATTTTACTCTGATGCTTACGGTATTCCCCGTTATATCTACACTATGATCTGTGTAGCTGCTTTGTGTCGCACTAGCAGCAGTGCACTCTTGAAGCTAAACACTGCAATGACTTACAAAATTGGCACCAAGGCATTGAGTGCCATTCTGGATGCAATGAAACTCATACGCTCCCCGCCTATTGATTCTTGTTCAGAATATGATCCTAATGACTATTCTAACCTCGAGGAGTCAAAGGCAGATGGCCTGTCCTGTTCACCCATCAAGGTGTCTGTTCTAATTTGGCAAGGTTTTATTGATTGCGGGTATCTTGCATATGTTGTCTTGCATTTCTTCTACTTTGTTGCACCGCCATCTTCTTAGTTTACTCATCATATATGTTGAGATGTCATGCCCATCCATTATCAATACATATTCCATCTATCATCATACCATGTTTTTCCACTCAAATGTTGTTCTTGTGCATCAGACATCAAAAAGGAAGAGGGTGATTGCCGAACCTGAAGGAGCACTAGCAAAGTCCTTGAAAAACGTGGTGGTGCCGGAGAAATCACACAGCACCCCACTTATATTGGATGTACAACCAGTGACACAAAACGTAGGACCGACTCCAGCAGACTGTACCCATACTTCACTGGCCACACCACTAGCCCCACCACACAGGGCCTGCACTCCGGCAAAAGGTACACCGATTTCATTTGCCATAGCACCAACTGTACCACAGAAAAATCCAACTCCAGCAAAAAGTACAGCAAGTCCACCGGCCGAAGACCTATCCCAACTGCAGAGACGGCCAATTCCTGCAGATTGGAACCCCATTCCATTGATTCCCAGTTTAAAAGACGATGCTTTTAATGTTGTTAGGGACTACGTGCATATATTCCCATCATGGGAAGATTATAGTGAAGACAAACACCATTTTCACATCTTCCTGTCCAACTTATGTGTAAGTGCTATCATTCATGGTTATTATTTTCCTGTTTTCTGCTGATTCAACACATCAATGATTTACATTACATTGTTGTAACTAGGCGAGGGTCAATCTGGATAGTCATGACGAGCAAAGCTTGCCTGTGCTTTTCAAAGAAGCATTGCAGCAGTATCGGTGTTACCTGAGGAAATAACACTTTGATGGCATGTCTATAAACGAATTTCCGGTGAAGTCTCCTGTGCTAAATTTAGAAGACATTCAATGGAAAAACCTTGTTATGCACTGGTCTCGTTCCTAGGATGAGGTATTGTCTATGAAATCACATGACAATTTGAACTTCTACTTTTCCGCATGTGCCTTACGGATCTTTTTTGCAGGAAATCTGCTCGAAGAAGAATTCCGGTTTGAAAAGAACGACAGCAAGAAATATGTTGCCCGTTGCTTTGCTCTTGTTAGTACCTGTTGTCCTGTATCACTGTACTTGCATACATACCTGGTTCATTATGTGACAGAAGTATGCATGATAGCTTGCTTATCAATTGTTCGCTCCAAATTATTTGATCTATATGAATGGTTACATTAGTGTAGAATATATCCAATGCCAATGTTTTTTTAGCTCTGCATTGTTCTTGTAAGTACATGTTGTCCTTTATTAGTGTACTTATATTGACAGGTAGTTGTTCATGTACCATCACTCTGCATCTTATTTTCCTTTGCCCTCCATTTTCTACACATCAGATCTATATTTACTCTTACCATAAGGTTGGTACTGAAGAAGTTTAGCTGTGCATTGCTCTTGGCTATACCTTTTGCCTATATCGCTGCACTTACATTTATAGCTACTTGGTTATGTAGCATCACTCTTCATCTTACCTTAAATATTCTCCATTTTTTCGTATATTATCACATCTATATTTACTCTTAACAAAATGTAGAATAAAGGCAATGCTTATGAAGAAGATTATGTGGTAAACTTCTTGAATTGCCCCCCCATCAGCATGGACAAGGCCTTTATAGAGCCTGTCTTCACCAATAATGTAAGTTTGTCCTTCTCAAGCCTTCAAACTTTGTTGTATATATTTGGTTAGGCATGACTGCAACAGCTGTTTATTTTTGGTGTTTGCATCAAATTGCATGTTTAAAGTTTATTATGTAGTTCATCAACAAAAGTTTGTCCTTCTCAATTTAAGTTTTCAGTTCTACAACAAAATTCCTTCTTCATACCATGTAAATTAAACTATACAGAGCAAGTGATCTTCTTTTGCACTGCATGTATGCTTCTGTTCTTCATCCGTAATCCAGTGGTGTGGTGAACCTACCCACTACAGCACAATGTCATATTCTGCAATGTCTTAACTATGAACAATATCATATCATTCTACTATTATTTAAACCGTCTCTTTATTTGCCAATCTGAAATGAGATAAATTGACATCACACTAACCATTGATATTTATGAGTTCTTGATCTGTAATCCAGTGGTGTCGTGAAGCTGCCAACTCCTTCACAATGTCATTTCCTGCCATGTCTTGACCTGAACAATACCATATTGTGTTAATGCAAGTTTAAACTGTGTCACTTTATTCGTCAGTAAGAAATGTGATGAATTGTTAGCACTAATACTTTTATGTGAAAAAACTATCATCTCTCTGCTTGTTTATCTTTCAGAGTGAGGAAGATATAAGTGTTGAACAAGCGCAGTCTCATCATCTTGCTCAGCTGCTTGCACTATAGCTCCCCAGCAGGGCTAACCTTTCTTGAACTCTATTGAAGTGCTGTCGATTTTGTATATTATTTTGTCGGCGTGTTTATTTGCACTGGTTGCGATCTTTGATGCCCAGTGTATGTAATCTGCTGTTTGCTTGTGCTTTATTATCATAGTGGCGAACTTTGATGCCCAGTGGATGTAATATGCCGTAATTTCTTTATTGTATAGTCTAGGTTTTTTCTTATTCACGATGTTGTAGTTATTTTACTGTATATATACCCTGTCTTCGCAGTAAATCGGCCAAACCGTAAAATTACGGTACATAATCGGGCCATCATGCAATCACGATGTAGGTTGGGCCTGAAACAAGTCGAACAGCTCATGGGCCGGCAGCAGCCCAAAATGGACCCCGGCCATGATTGTGCGAATCAAATCACAGGCTTTTAACAGGCCAAAATTGTCTCCGTCCTTGTTTGGCCCAATCAGATATCGGCTGCGAGCAGGCCGGATGCAAACCGGGTCGTAGTTAGGCCCAACTATATGACGGGCTTTTAACAGGCCAAAATTACTATAGGGCCAAAATGTTAAACGGGCCCTTAACAGGCTGAAACTAATATTAGGCCGAATTACTGAATGGGCCTTTAGCAAGTGGGCCCAAAAGCATAGCGTACAGTTGACGGGCCGAATCTGATATGCGCCATAACTGAGCCTAAAGCCTCTTAAAGGGCCGGACCTGATTTGGGCCGTAATTTGGCCCAGAACGTGGTAGGCTTTTAACAGGCCGGATCTCATATGGGCCATTATTAGGCCCGGAACGTGGTAGGCCATTAATGGACCGGATCAAATATGGGCCGGCATTTGGCCCAAAACATGGCAGCCAGTTAATGGGTCGGCCTACTAGGGTCCTCAAAATCTTGTGGCCTATAGCTGGGCCGGCCATTAATGTCGGTGAAATCTCGTGGGCCTTTAGCTGGGTCGGCCCATTATGATCTGCAAGAATCTTGTGGGCCTTTACCTAGGCTGGCCCATTATGGCACACAAAAATCTTGTGGGCCTTTACCTGGGCCGGCCCATTATGGCCCGCAAAATCTTGTGGGCCTTTAGCTGGGCCAGCTCATTATGGTCCGCAAAATCTCATGGGCCTTTAGCTGGGCCGGCCCATTATGGTCCGCAAAATCTTGTGGGCCTTTAGTTGGGCTGGCCATTTAAACTTGATGGGCCGGTCCACGTGTCAACATATCATAGGCGCGTCTCACCAATTGGATGAGTGACACCTGTGCCAACGCGGACCTGACACGTGTCTCTTCCAGCCAATGATGATTTTACACGTGGAAAATCCCCATTGGTCGGGGCTGTTAACGGGTTATCGGATCCAAGAACCGACCCGATAGCTTGACGGCGTTCTGTTATGGTGGATGCCACGTGTCGGTCACCCTTGACGAAAGCACTTCTGTGACACGTGATTTATCGTCATGGAAGTGGACACTTCCGTGATGATAATTTTGGTAATGTCATGGAACACTTCTACGACAGCACAGGTATGACTATCTTGATTCTATCATAAATTTGTCATGGATGTAAATGCATGACAAAAAACGCGACCTACTATGACAAACACATCTCATCACGGAAGTGTATTTTTTTTTGTAGTGAGTGCTATGTCCAAGGCTCACGCTCATGTATTGCGTGAAAGTTGAAAAGGTTTGAAAATCCTAAAGTATGAAACAATTGCTTGGCTGAAACTGGGGTTGTGCATGATTTGAATATTTTGTCTGACGAAGATGGAGCATAGCCAAACTATATGATTTTGTAGGGTTGAACTTTCTTTGGCCATGTTATTTTCAGAAGACATGATTACTTTGTTAGTATGCTTGATTACTTTGTTAGTATGCTTGAAGTATTATTATTTTTATGTCAATATTAAACTTTTGTTTTGAATCTTATGGATCTGAATATTCGGTCCATAATAAAGAGAATTACATAGATAAATATGTTAGATAGCATTCCACATCAAAAATTCTGTTTTTATCATTTACCTACTCGAGGACGAGCATGAATTAAGCTTGGGGATGCTTGATATGTCTCCAACGTATCTATAATTTTTTATTGTTCCATGCTATTATATTATCCATCTAGGATCTTTTATATGCATTTATATGCTATTTTATATGATTTTTGGGACTAACCTATTAACCTAGAGCCTAGTGCCAGTTTCTGTTTTTTCCTTGTTTTTGAGTTCTACAGAAAAGGAATACCAGACGGAGTCCAATTGACGTGCCAATTTTTGATGATTTTCTATGGACCAAAAGAAGGCCCCAGAGTAAAAGAGTTGGGCTAGAAGAGTCCCGGGATGCCCACAAGGGTGGGGGCGCGCCCCCCTATCTCGTGGACGGCTCGGAGTCCCCCCTGACGTGAGACCTACGCCAAAAATTCCTATAAATACAGAAACCTCTAGAAAATAACCTAGATCGGGATTTTCGCCGCCGCAAGCCTCTGTACCACCAAAAACCAATCAGGACCCTGTTCCGGCACCCTGCCGGAGGGGGGATCCCTCACCGGTGGCCACCTTCATCATCCCGGCGCTCTCCATGACGAGGAGGGAGTAGTTCACCCTCAGGGCTGAGGGTATGTACTAGTAGCTATGTGTTTGATCTCTCTCTCTCTCTCTCTCTCTCTCGTGTTCTTGAGGTGGTACGATCTTGATGTATCACGAGCTTTGCTATTATAGTTGGATCTTATGATGTTTCTCCCCCTCTACTCTCTTGTGATGGATTGAGTTTTCCCTTTGAAGTTATCTTATCGGATTTGAGAACACTTGATGTATGTCTTGCATGTGCTTATCTGTGGTGACAATGGGATATCACATGATCCACTTGATGTATGTTTTGATGATCAACTTGTGAGTTCCATGACCTCGTGAACTTATGCATAGGGGTTGGCACACGTCTTCATCTTGACTCTTCTGTAGAAACTTTGGGGCACTCTTTGAAGTACTTTGTGTTGGTTGAATAGATGAACCTGAGATTGTGTGATGCATATCGTATAATCATGCCCACGGATACTTGAGGTGACATTGGAGTATCTAGGTGACATTAGGGTTTTGGTTGATTTGTGTCTTAAGGTGTTATTCTAGTACGAACTCTATGATAGATTGAACGGAAAGAATAGCTTCGTATTATTTTACTATGGACTCTTGAATAGATCGATCAGAAAGGATAACTTTGAGGTGGTCTCGTACCCTACAATAATCTCTTCGTTTGTTCTCCGTTATTAGTGACTTTGGAATGACTCTTTATTAAATGTTGAGGGATAGTTATATGATCCAACTATGTTATTATTGTTGAGAGAACTTGCACTAGTGAAAGTATGAACCCTAGGCCTTGTTTCCTAGCATTGCAATACCGTTTACGCTCACTTTTACCACTTGTTACCTTGCTGTTTTTATATTTCCAGATTACAAATACTCATATCTACCATCCATATTGCACTTGTATCACCATCTCTTCGCCGAACTAATGCACCTATACAATTTACCATTGTATTGGGTGTGTTGGGGACACAAGAGACTCTTTGTTATTTGGTTGCAAGGTTGTTTGAGAGAGATCATCTTCATCCTACGCCTCCCATGGATTGATAAACCTTAGGTCATCCACTTGAGGGAAATTTGCTACTGTCCTACAAACCTCTGCACTTGGAGGCCCAACAACGACTACAAGAAGAAGGTTGTGTAGTAGACATCAAGCTCTTTTCTGGAGCCGTTGTCGGGGAGGTGAGTGCTTGAAGGTATATCTTTAGATCTTGCAATCGAATCTTTTAGTTTCTTGTTTTATCACTAGTTTAGTCTATAAAAGAAAACCACAAAAAATGGGATTGAGGGTGCCTCATATGCTTCATCTTTTTAATGTGTTTCGTGAAAATGATGGGAAGGAAAATTGTGCTCAAGTACTAGAAGAAGAATTACATAGAATGCTTGGCATAAAATATGTGAATGATGAGCATGATTGCAATGTTGTTAGTATGAATTTTTTGAATACCTATGATGCTAATGATATGCAAAGCCACAAGCTTGGGGATGCTATGTTTGATGAAGATGATATTTTTTGTCCCCCGGGTTTTGATGTGCAAATTTATTATGATGAAAGCATGCCTCCTATTTATGATGATTATTGCGATGACACGTAAGCCATAAAGAATAAATGTAACCATGAAACTTGTCATCATGATTTTAATTTTCAATTGGGTTATGCTTCACATGATAGTTGTTTTGATGAGAATAAATTTTCTTATGTGGAGAGTAGTAAAATTTATATGCAAGTAGATCATGAAAATAATGATTTATGTGATGGTTATATTGTTGAATTCATTCATGATGCTACTGAAAATTATTATGAGGGAGGAACATATGCTTGTAGGAATTGTAATAACTGGAGACGGTTTTCAAGAAAACGTTTTCAGAAACTGAAAGCGTATTTCTGCCCTCCTGTTGTTAAAATACGTTTACTAAATTGGAAAGCGTATTTCCTTCTGCTTCGGCCCGAAGTACGTTCTCCTTTTGAGAAAGCGTATTTTTGATTCTGCGCCTCTGCCTTATCCACTCAGGGACTTGTTTCTGAATATTCTTTTTACAGATTGGTCCCTCCCCTTCTTCTCTTCGTATCTCGACGACTGTAACTCCGATCGAGGTGAAACCAACGCTCACTTCTTTGTCTCGTCAAGACCTTTCTGTTGGTTCCATTTTCGTAAGGTGTTCACACTATGCACTTCTTCCCAGAGTCTCCGTCACCCCCAGGCAAGCCACAACAACCACTTGCATGATAGTCATGCAGTAGCCTTGGTTTTCAACTTGAATATTTAATAAAAGTTTGTCGTTATCCGCCTGCTTGTATGCTACTACTGTCGTTGTTTCGGTTTTACTCGTGGACTCGTGTCCACCTTCATGCTATGTTATGATGCATCGTGATATCTTGTGCTACTTGCTAGTATCATTTTCACATGTCATGCTTGGTAGTAGTAATACATGCTGGTAGTAGTGATGTTCTTCGGATGCATGTTTGGTTTGTTATTCAGTACTGTTTCTATGCATGTTTTGTTGCATCTAGATGGTTACCTGCTGCACTTGCTAGTACTCTTGCTATGTTCTTGCATGGTATTTATTCATGATGCTAGTGGTCATGCTATGCTTATGGTAGAGTTATGATTGTGTTATTCATGCTCGTAAGTATGCCATGCTCATTCAGATATATGATTTATTGTGGGTATGCTCGATGATTATGTTGCACCTCCATGCTTATGTTGATATCATGCTCATGCATCGTAGTTGCATCATGTTAATTTTTATGACTCAGTTTATTGCATTCAAGTTTAACCGGATAATAATGAACTTGAACATCTGTTGGCTGAGTCATGGTGCCACTGAATCGAGCTGACTAGTGCAACCACATTTGCCAGTATGGGATGGACCTAACTGGGCCTATTGACATGCCTCTCGCCGGTGCCTCCAACCAGGGAAGGTTATGGGCACGCGCTACCCTGATTAGGTAGGCGGACATAAGCCTTGTGAGCCCGATTTTGGTTGTGCACATGTCCCTATTTGGGACCGTTTATTTTTGCCACGACGGTGGCCGTTGATAACTTCGGTAGGCATGGGGCCACCCATGACTTAGCCCAGAGGGGAGTTGGTCGGAGTGGTCGGGAGAGTGTCATGGCAGTAGATCGGTTTTATCAGAACGCTGTTGGTCCACCCGAATGGGAGTGCGAGGCCATGGGTTCTATGGTGTGGGTACAATGTGCTAACCTCTGAAGAGTGTGTGTTAAATCTATCGATAGCCGCGCCCGCGAATATGGGACCAGTTCGGAGTAGGTCACACTATGAGTCAACAGTAATAATAATGACGTGCTTAATAACAACCCTGGTTCGATGATGAAAGAAGTTGGTTGATATTTATGTGATCGCGAGATGATCACCGTGGTATCATGGATACCGATGTAGGTAAGTTGATGCATCTATTGGTTACTAGGTAACCCGAGCAGAGTAAGTTGGTTCATGATTATGTTAACCTGTTGCATATAGTTTTATCGTGTTCATATGTTCATGCTATGCTTTAGCCGTATCATGTTCAGTTTGTGTATGCCATGTATCATGCTCATGATTGATTTAGCTTACTAATGCCATGATGATGTTTGCCTTGATTGCTTTTTGTTATTGTGAGCTTGCAAGTACATTCAATGTACTGACCTGGCGTGTCATGCCAGTTTGCAGGTCATGGCTGGATTGCTGGCTCGTTTGGTGTGGTTCCTATGTTCGTGAGCTAGGATAAACGTTCCAGCCAGAGTCCCTGCGGATTGGAGTCCATCATCGTCATTCGTTTTTTCCGCCGACAATAGTTCTTCCACTGCCAGTAGAGGTTCCGCTGCATCGAGTTGTTATGCTGCTTGCATAGAGCAACTATGGTTGGCGTAGTGTCATTGTGCCAGTGTTATTCATTGTAATATCGGAAACCTTGTATTCACATTCGGGTTGTAATAGAGAGCTGGTTTGTTCTATGCTAAGCGGTGCCGTATTCTAGAAGACTTCACCTCAATCTCTGGGCTGGAATACGGGTGCGTTCCGGTTTCTCTAAGCCGGGGTGCCACACCAAGCTTGGGAAGGATCACAACTCCATGTGTAACATGTACAAGGAAATTCCTAAGGATGCATTGGGTACTCACAAGCTTGGATCTGTCTATTTTCTGCTTTCTGAATTTGCCACAATGAACACTATATTGACACTCAGTTGCCGAAGTCAGGAGATCATAGGATGGTCCGTGGTCACTCTATCAACTTGCTTCACATGTTTGATGTGCCACAAAAGTTCAAAGTGATGAGTTGGATTGTTGAAACCATGAAGAGAACAGCAGCTGATCAGAAGAGATCATGTGGATATGCCCCTCAGATTCAAATGTTGATCAACTCCAAGATGGGAACGGGGACATATCTTCTTGACAAAGAGCATCTTCCCCTGAGGCCAGACTTTGAGGACGATGAGGTTGTCATGGATGCTTCATATCCTACATGTGCAGGTGCCCAGGAGAAGATAGAGAAGTCAAAGGCTGCAAAAGCAGCTAAAGCAGCAAGTGCACCAAGTGCTTCTATGGTGATGACCAAGACCAAGGAAGATCAACTCAGTTATCTGCTTGAGGCTACCATGAGGATTGAGAAGGGCTTGGCCACCCTGACTCAAAATCAAGAGAGTCTTGAGAGGATCATCGAGACTAAATTTCATGATCTAGATGTGAAGGTCACAGAGATTCAGACTACTGTTGAGAAGCTCCAGGAAGAAGCTGAGGACAGGGAGGATAGAGCTACTACAGACACATTCCAAAGAGTGCCAAGGGCACAAAGGTCTTCAGTAGTGCTAGCTGTTAGAGACTCCAGAGCTACTATGTCAGCACCTGCAGCAACTGCCACGGTTGCACCTCCAGTGTCAACCCCTCCAGCTCCACAGACTTCTTCAGAGGCATTTGCAGATGCCCTCCTCTCCAAGCTGTCTATGCACACCGGAGCAACAAGCCAGAAGATCACTTCAGGAGCTCCCAGAGATCGTGCCTAGAGTGTCGTATAGCACTATGCATTTTCGAGCTTGTTGGTAACTTGTTGCCAAAGGGGGAGAAAGTGTATAGATCATTAGGCTTCGAGAGAGAGAGAGAGTGTTTTATCTTTTGTTGGTTTTATTCGCCTCTCTTACTACTTTGATCATTTGCTTGTTTCATTCCTATGCTACAATTTTTGTTATGCTCGTGAGATATTTAAGTGGTCAGGTGTTTGATCATACTATGCCTTAATGTGTGCTAGCATGATGATATCTATGATATTTGTGTATGATCAATCATGTTTACACTTGGTGATGAGTGCATGTTATTTAACTCATATCATTTTGAGCGCTCCACCAAGATGTATGTGACATGGAAGAGTGCCTCATGATCCTAATCCATTGTGCATTTCCTTTCAAACTCAAATTTTAAATAGTGCACAAATTTAGGGGGAGCTCTTCCTTATCACATACTTCTCAGAGCAACGATGTATTTCATTAATACTATCATTTGTTTAAGCTTTGATCTATATGTTGTCATCAATTACCAAAAGGGGGAGATTAAAAGTGCAACTAAGCCCCGAGTGGTTTTGGTAATTCAAAATAACATATAGCTCATTGAACTAATATCCATTCGAGGTGAATATTTCAGAAAGTTCAATGACTGGCATGGCATGGACTAGAGATGTGGACCCCTCAAAATGCTAAGGATAAAGATTGACAAAAGCCCAAGACTCTTCATTTTATATTTTAGTGATCCAAGATCATATTGAGTCCATAGGAAAGCCAATACTATTAAAAGGGGATGAGGTGTTGCTAAATGGTCTACTTGCTCAAGTGCTTAGTGATATTGCTCCAAACCCTCAATCACTTTCCCACTCCAAATATGTCTAAACCTCCAAGTCAAACTCGGCCCCACCGAAATGTTCCATCTGGCGCCACCGAGTTCATTTGACATAGCCACTGCCAGAAACTCTAGACAGTTCGGTCACACTGATACGGATCTCGGTCTCACCGAGATGGCCTTGCATTATCACTGTGACATGTTTCACTATTTCAGTCTCACCGAGTCAGTGAAATCGGTCACACCGAGATTGCTTGTCATTCGCTCTGTTGCTTGTTACTTCACTTAGGTCTCAACGAGTTGAGGTAATCGGCCACACCGAGTTGATGTTTGCCCTAGCCCTAGCACAACAGTCACACCGAGTTGTTCCAGTCAGTCCCACTGATATTCCTAACGTTCACATTTTGAACTGAATCGGTCTCGCCGAGTTCATCTATTCGGTCTGACCGAGTTGGGTCAAATGTGTGTCACGGTTGGATTTTGTGTGGAGGCTATATATACCCCTCCACCCCCATCTCCATTTGTGAGAGATCCATCAGAACGTGCCTACACTTCTACCACATATTTTCTGAGAGAGAACCACCTACTCATGTGTTGAGACCAAGACATTCCAATCCTACCACAAGAATCTTGATCCCTAGCCTTCCCCAAGTTGCTTTCCACTCAAATCATCTTTCCTCCATATCCAAATCTATGAGAGAGAGTTGAGTGTTGGGGAGACTATCATTTGAAGCACAAGAGCAAGGAGTTCATCATAAACACACTGTCTATTACCTTTTGGAGAGTGGTGTCTCCTAGATTGGTTAGGTGTCGCTTGGGAGCCTCCAACATGTTGTGGAGTTGAACCAAGAATTTTGTAAGGGCAAGGAGATTGCCTACTTCGTGAAGATCTACCCTAGTGAGGCAAGTCCTTCATGGGCGATGGCCATGGTGGGATAGACAAGGTTCCCTCTTTGTGGACCCTTATGGGTGGAGCCTGATACGTCTCCGTCGTATCTACAATTTTTGATTATTTCATGCCAATATTGTACAACTTTTATACACTTTTGGCAACATTTTATATGATTTATTTGGACTAACCTATTGATCCAGTGCCCAGAGGGAGTTCCTGTTTGTTGCATATTTTTTGTTTCGCAGAAAGTCCATGTCAAACGAAGTCCAAACGCGATAAAAATTTATGGATAATTATTTTGGAATATATGTGATTTCTAGGACTTGGAATCAACGCTAACGGAGGCCCACGGCCTCCACAACCCACCAAGGCGCACCAGGCACCCCCTAGAGTACCCAGGTGTCTTGTTCCCACCCCGTATGGCGGTTGGGGCCCTTCTTCTGGCACAAGAAAGATAATTTATGTAAAAAAATCGTGTAAAAAATACAGCGCAATCGGAGTTACGAATCTCCAGGAATATAAGAAACGCTTAAGGGCCAGATCTGAGGAACGCGAAACAGAAGAGAATAGAGAGGGAGATCCAATCTCAGAGGGGCTCCCGCCCCTCCGCCGCCATGGAGACCATGGACCAGAGGGGGAACTCTCCTCCCATCTGGGGGGAGGCCAAGGAAGAATAACAAGGAGGGGGCTCTCTCTCCCCCTCTCTCCCGGTGGCGTCGGAGTGCCGCCAAGGCAAGGATCGTGACGGCGATCTACATCAACAATCTTGCTACCATCAACACCAACTTTCTCCCCCTCTATGCAGCGGTGTAACACCTCTCTTCCCCGTTGTAGTCTCTACTTAAACATGGTGCTCAACTCCATATATTATTTCCCAATGATATTTGGCTATCCTATGATATTTGAGTAGATCAGTTTTGTCATATGGGTTAATCATGATCTTCGTTGGTATGATTGTATATTTTATTTATGGTGTTGTCCTATGGTGCCTTCCGTGTTGCGCAAATGGAGGGGCCCCCGTTCTAGGGTGTTGCAATATGTTCATGGTTCGCTTATGGTGGGTTGCGAGAGTGACAGAAGCTTAAACCCGAGTAGGTGGGCTATGGCGTATGGGATAAAGAGGACATGATACTTAATGCCATGGCTGGGTTTCACGACCTTAATGATCTTTAGTAGTTGCGGATGCTTGCTAGAGTTCCCATGATAAGTGCATATGATCCAAGTAGAGAAAGTATGTTAGCTTGTGCCTCTCCCTCATATAAGATTGCAAGAATGATTGCCGGTACTTGTTATCGATTGCCTAGGGACAAATGACTTTCTTGTTGATAAATGCTACCCACTTTTATTGCCTTGAAATTTATTCATAGATTTTTTCTTGCAAATTATTCGTAGTTTAATTCTCACAAAGTGCTTCTAGTTTCATACTTGTTCTAGGTAAAGCAAATGCTAAGTGTGTGTAGAGTTGTATCGGTGGTCGATAGAACTTGAGGGAATATTTGTTCTGCCTTTAGCTCCTTGTTGGGTTCGACACTCTTATTTATCGAAAGAGGCTACAAATGATCCCCTATACTTGTGGGTTATCAAGACCTTTTTCTAGTGCCATTGCCAGGGAGTAATAGCGTGGGGTGAATATTCTCGTGTGTGCTTGTTTGCTTTATCACTAAGTAGTTTTTATTTTCTATTCTAAGTTGTTCTCTATCTTTAGTTATGGATATGGAACACGAAACACCAAAAAAATTAGTTGTACTTGCTACTCATGGAGATGGGGAACCTCCTAAAACACTTGATGCTTGTTATGTGAAAGATATTATGCACTACTTTGATAATCCTGAGAAAACCACATTCAACTATATATTGGGAGTAATGTTGGATCAACGTGAATACTTTAGGGATTATCGCTTGACTCATAAAGGGAAATTGTTATGGGATCAAATTCATATGTTGCATTGGTATGCTCGGGAGCTATGCTTGAGATATAATTATACTTGTTGCTCTAGGATGAGGGCTCCACACCTTCCCTTTTCATGTGAATTTAATGATAATGAAAGATTAGCTTCTTATGCTAATGGTATATATGATTATTATAATGTGGAACGAATAGAAGAATTTGTTGCTTTTAAGGGTGCTTATTAAATTGAATCTTTGTTTGAAAAGTTTGAAGATTTTAATGATTCAGTTTATAGACCTGGAAACTTTGCTATCCTTAAATATTGTTATGATAATTATAAATACAATTACGGTATTGATGTGTTTATTAAGAAAGTCTCTGTTGTCCAAGAAGAGACTAATATTTTGCAGGAGTCTATGGAAGAAGGAATTGATGAAACTGTGAGCTCATTGGATGAAAAAGATGATGAGGAGAGCGAAGAACGAAAGGAGGAAGAGCGGATTAGCTACCCATGTCCACCTTCTAATGAGAGTAATTCTTCAACTCATACATTGTTTAATATCCCTTCATTCTCACCGAAGTATGAATGCTATGATAATTGCTATGATCCTCTTGATTCATTTGAAATATCCCTTTTTGATGAACTTGATGCTTGCTATGCTTGTGTCCATGATGCCAATATGAATTATGCTTATCGAGATGAACTTGCTATAGTTCCTTATGTTAAGAATGAAATTGTTGCTATTGCACCCACACATGATAGTCCTATTATCTTTTTGAATTCTCCAAACTACACTATATCGGAGAAGTTTGCACTTATTAAGGATTACATTAATGGGTTGCCATTTAGCGTTGCACATGATAATTTTCATGAATGTAATATGCATGTGCTTTCTGCTCCTACTTGCAATTATTATGAGAGAGGAACTACCTCTCCGCCTCTTTATGTTTCCAACATGATAAAGTTGCAAGAAATTGCTTATACTATGTATTGGCCTTTACTAGATGTGCATGAATTGTTCTTGTATGGCATGCTATCGTGGGAGACTGATCCACGGACACCTATGGGGCCGGCGGACCGAGCCCCTTTCGATTCGGCGGGGGGCGGAGATCGCGCGAAGAGCAGATCGAGGCGAAGCACACGAGGGGTTTACCCAGCTTCGGAGCTCTCCGGAGAGATAATACTCCTACTGCTGCATGTCGGAGTGTATTGAGTTCTTGCTCGGGAGCGCTGTGTGCTACAGTACACACTAGCTGCTAACGAGACCGAGCGTGAGTGTTTTCTGGCTTCGAACCCCCCTCTACGTTGCGCATGGGCCTCCTTTTATATGCTCAAGGGGTCACCGACAGGTGGCAACATAGACAAGGGAAAAAATGGAAAGATGTTGCGGTTGGTACAACTACCTGTACAGTGTATCATACCTACCCCTGACGGCAGGGGACAAAGGCATTAAATGCCCGTCTGCGTCGCCCAAACAGTGCAAAAAGGGACCGTCAGGGACGCCACCGCTTGCCACGATGGCAATCTTGTCAGCGTTGCTTGCCACCTCGCACCGCTGGCTGCACAGCCTCTCGCCACGCGTGCTTGGAAAGGTCCCAGGGCGACACGTTGGTGGATGTGCTGGGGCGCGGGTACCGAGTGGTAGCTTGCCGTGGCGAGCGCCTTGCCGCGGCTGTTGGCTTGTCGCGTCCGGAAGCTTGTCGCTCACCGGGCCTTGCCGGGACGCGTGGCGCGTCGCGGCAAGTTCCTTGAGATGCCTCGGTTGGCCTTCCCGGCAAGCTCCTCTTGCCGGGGTCTTATCTCCTTGGCTTGAATACTTTGTTCTTGAATGGCTCCAAAGGAACCACGGAGGACCTTGGCGGTCACCCGCAAGCCTTGCCGCGGGGTGCTGCGACTGCCCGTGCACAAGTTCGGGATACTAGGGTACCCCTACTCTAGTTCACCGACAGGAGCCCCCGGGTCTGCGCCACACACGGTGCCGAGCGCTGTTGGGCCAGGCCTAAAACAGGGCACGGGCACGCGCGGCCTGGGTTACGCCGTATCTTACTCCGTATCCACCGCGCCCTCCCCTAACAGCACGCGTTGAATGCGGCATCGTGGGAGAGATCGTGGGTGGTTTCTTTATTCGGAAAGGCGGAACGTCCGCCCCCTCCCTCTTTATAAGCAGGGGAAACAGGGGCAGTTCGCCCATCTCGCCAGTTGTTGTCCCAATCTCAGAAACCTCCGCCGCTCCCTCCTTCTAAAAGAGAGCAGCGCTCCGCCCCCCCATCGCCACCAGCACCACCAACGCCGTCGATCTCCCCCACCACCTCCGCCATGGCTCCGAAAGCCGGCAAGGGGAAGGCCGTGAAGTCGACCGAGGCGCAGCGGATCGCGGCGCTGCGAAGGGAACGGACAACCTTCCCCCCCCCCTCAGCTCGCCACGAAGGAGCTGAGGGAGTACTACTACCTCTTCTGATCGACGGAGACGCGAGCGCATCCGCGCACGAAGGTACTCTCCGCCGCCGCTTCGAAACGGGCTCCGAATGGATATCCCTTCTTCGCGTTATTCTTCTACTGCGGGCTCTGCCCGCCTTTCTCTGAATTCTTCTGCGGCATTATGAACACCTACGGGTTCCACCTCCTTGACTTCACCCCCAATGCCGTTCTGACCATGGCAGTTTTCGCACATCTCTGTGAAAACTTTGTCGGAGTCCATCCAAATGTAGCCCTTTTCCGCCACTTCTTTATGCCCCGAGTCGAGAGAGGGGAGCCTCTATCCGGCGGAATCGCCTGGATCTCGAGAGCCGGCAAGAAGGAAGCTTATCTGGAGGGAGAGCTCCACGGCAAGTGGGAGGAATGGAGAGCACACTGGTGCTGGATTGTCGAGGAGAACCCGCAGCTGTTTACCGCCCAGCGCCAAACCCCAGTAGCACGCGGCCACGATTGGAGCAGCGTGGCCCCGGAAGACGATAGGCTGAAGATTGCCGTCACCCGGATCCTGCGCCTCAGGCTTGCCGGGCTCACTGTAGGCGCCGTTGGCGCAGATTTTCTTCGCCGCCGCATCACCCCCCTGCAAGAGAGGAGGAGACCCGCCTGGGAGTTCGGGGGTGCGGCAGACATCATGAGGCTGCGCCCGGGCCTCAACTTCAACTTCACTGTCCTGGAACTGGACGCAATGCTCAAGGAATTGTTCAAGCACGACCCTCAACATCCCGAATGGTTCAGGTTGCCGAAGGGTGTCGTTCCGCTGTGCAACAATTCCTCGCTCGACCGCATCCGTGCAATGATGCCGCTGTGCGATTCGCATGGAATTGTCCCAACTTGGCAAGAGCCTGCAGACGACGGCGTGCAAGAGTTCTTTGACGGCTTGGTAGAGGTGCTGGTCCGCTCTAATGAACAGAAAAGCCTCACCCGCGACACCACCGATGCGAAGATGCAGCGCATCGCCACTAGGGCGGAAGAGGCGGCAGCAGCCGCTGCCGCGGGCGAGTTTGGATTCACCGTGGAGGAGGCAGAGGCAGCAGAGGCGGCAAGCCTTGCCAAGCGAGAGGAGTTTGCCGGTGAGGGAGAGCTTGCCGAGCCTAAAGCCGAGTCGAGCGAGCCCGCCGAGGGTGCGAGCGGCTCGTCGAAGACCGACTCCTCTTCCTCCTCATCTTCAGATAGCCCGCCGCAAGCAGAGCCACCAGCTCCACCAAGAAGGCGTCTCCGCAAGGTTGGGGACGTGGTGGGGCGGCGGACGAGTCAACAGCCGCTGCGGCAACTGGAGCGGGGACTCCCGGACCGCCGCTTCTGCTCTTGCCGCTGCCCCCGCCAAGCGGTTAAGGGAACCCACTCCTCCGCCTCGTCGCGCCGAAGGTGGGCCGGACTTTGACCTCTCCGCGCTCAGCTCCGACGAGGAAGAAAAAGAGTAAGATTCTTTGTTGTACTTGTAGTTCTTCAATTCTTGCTGTTTTTTGTCTTGTATCTGATTTGCTTTGCTCCGAACCTATTCCTTTTCAGGACGCTGGCCCAGAGAGCGGCGAAGAGAGCCAAGGTCCCGGTGATTGTCATCGAGGACGAACCCACCGCGACAGCAGGGGGTGCGTCTGAGACCACCTTGCCGGACCCGGCAATCATTCCCCAAAGCAGCCCCCAGCGTAGCCCCCAGCGTAAGTATATGGTTTACTTCCCGCTGTTAGGCACGCATGGGTGCTCTTTCTTTGCTGATATCTAACTATTGGTTTGTGTAGGAGCAGAGCAGCCTCACCAGGAGCGCTCGGAAGCCGCCCCCGACATGACATCTGCTTCACTACACCGCCAAGGGAGGATTCCCCGGCAAGGGAGCATTCTCCGGCAAGGGACAGTTCTCCGGCAAGGGACAGCACCAGCGACCCCCCGGTGGTGGAGCCCATGACTGTAGAACCCAGTGCAGGTAATCCTCTTGCCTGAAAAACTTCCCTTGGGTTCTTCTTCTTCTGATTTTCTTTTTGGATATTTGCTTGACTTTTCTCCCTCTTCCGGCCGTCAGATCCATCTTCCATGGAGCCGATGGAGACCGAGGTCACCGGCGAGGAGAACGCGCGCGGCAATACCAACGACGCCGCTGCCACCGAAGAAGCAGTTGGCGCTGATGAGCCCGCCGGCGAAGAGGCCGCCAAAGCTGCCGCCGCAGAAGCTGGCGAGGGATCTGGCGATCCCACTGACGGCCCCGAGACCGCAGGAGCGCAAGGCGCTACACCGACCGCCAATCCCTCCGCCGCTGCCGCAGCGTCAGGCTCCGAAGAGCCCCAGCCCGGCGCCTATCTGAAGGCCGGCGATGGCGTCTTCATCAAGCTCCCCTGGGCGTCAAGCTCCAGGGCGCCGGTCGAAGGAGAAACCTTGGATGGAGAGGTGCTCGCCTCTGTTGGGCTGACGCTGGTTGATGCGCCGAGCAGCAGCAGTGGCGAGTCTGAGGAGGAGCAGCTGCTGCGGAAGCTGGTGTCGCTCTACCGCGCTCGGCAGGCCAAGGTGGAATCCCGAGAAGCGCTTGTCGCGCAGGCGGGAGTGGACATCAAGAAGCGTGCGGAGGAGCTTCGGGGTCGCAACCAGGAAGCTCTCCGGTCCCTGGCAGAGAAGCGGGCGCAACTCATCGAGGAGCGGAAAGCCTTCCTCCTCGAGAAAGATGAAGTTGAAGAGTAAGAGCGGCTTGCCACCAAGGAGCTGTTTGCGCGGGAGGGCGAGTTGGCGCAGCGGAAGGTCAACCTTGACAGCCACGAGGAGGAGCTTGCTGCGCACGAGCAAACATTTTGCGGGGCTCTCAAGGAAGCAGAGGATGATGCCGTAGCTGCCGAAGCCGCCAAGAAGGAGCTGGAGACAAAGGTGGCGCAGCTGGAGGCCGATCTCAAGGTGAGGGGTGAAGAGCTTGCCGCGCTCAAGCACGAGCGCGAGAAGGACGCCTACACCCTTGGCGAACTGCAGGGTAGTCTCGCCGAGAAGGGCAAGGAGCTTAGCACCGGCAAGGTGTCACGCCCAATATGCGACCCTATCCGAAAGGAACTCGAAGGTCCCACCAAGGATAGACCCGCATATTGGAATGCTTTTGCAAGGTGGATATCATTACATCAACATTACATAATAGTGGGGATACATCCAATACATACAATGTCACATGAATACAACAATACAACATACAAGAACAACATCCGACTACAGATGAATCATAAACAGAAACTCAAACAATATCCACCCTGCTAGCCCAGGCTGCCGACCTGGAACCTATCCCCTAATCGAAGAAGCGGAAGAAGACAACTCAACGCAAGCAAGCATCGCTCTCGCGTCATGATCATCGCATAACCTGTACCTGCAACTGTGGTTGTAGTAAACTGTGAGCCACGAGGACTTAGCAATCCCATTACCATGGGTATCAAGACTAGCAAAGCTTAATGGGAAAGGAAGGGGTAAAGTGGTGAGGTTGCAGCAGCGACTAAGCATGATATGGTGGCTAACATATGCAAATAAGAGCGAGAAGAGAGAACAAGCGGAACGGTCGTGAAGCTAGTGATGATCAAGAGGTGATCCTAAACTCCTACTGACGTCAAACATAACACAGAAACCGTGTTCACTTCCCGGACTCCGCCGAGAAGAGACCATCACGGCTACACACGCGGTTGATGCATTTTAATTCGGATCTGGTGTCAAGTTATCTACAACCGGACATTAACAAATTCTCATCTGCCACATAACCGCGGGCACGGCTCTCGAAAGTTTATACCCTGCAGGGGTGTCCCAACTTAGCCCATGACAAGCTCTCGCGATCAACGAAGGAATAAACCTTCTCCTAGGAAGACCCGATCAGTCTCGGAATCCCGGTTTACAAGACATTTCGACAATGGTAAAACAAGACCAGCAAGACCTCCCGGCGTGCCGACATCCTGATAGTAGCCACGCGTATCTCGTGTCAGGCCACGACCGGATGAGCAGTACGTACAACTAGAACCAGCCCTCAAGTTTCCCCGAGGTGGCGCTGCAAGTGGCAATAGTTTGGACCAACACTTAGAAAAGCATTGGCCCGGGGGGCTGAATAAAGATGACCCTCGAGAGAGAGACTCCCAAGGAAAAAGTAGGTGGTGGTGAGGCAAATGGTAAAACCAATGTTGGGCCTTGCTGGAGGAGTTTTATTCAAAGCGAACTATCAGGGGGGTCCCATAAATCACCCGACCGCGTAAGGAACGCAAAATCCGGGAACATAACACCGGTATGACGGAAACTAGGGCGGCAAGAGTGTAACAAAACACCAGGCATAAGGTCGAGCCTTCCACCCTTTACCAAGTATATAGATGCATTAATAATATAAGAGATATTGTGATATCCCAACATAAACCCTGTCCACCATGGAGAAAATCTTCAACTTCACCTGCAACTAGCAATGCTATAAGAGGGGCTGAGCAAAGCGGTAACATAGCCAAACAACGGTTTGCTAGGAAGGGTGTCAAAGGTTAGAGGTTCATGGCAATTTGGGAGGCTTGAAGAGCAAATGATAGGTAACGCAGCATAGCGATAGAACGAAGCAACTAGCATAGCAATGATAGTAGTGAGATCCAGGGTAGCGGTCATCTTGCCTGAAATCCCGCTAGGAAGAAGAACGAGTCCATGAAGAAGACGAACGGATGAAGCCGAACCAACCGTAGACGAACGAATACTCACGATCGCAGCGAAAGAGGAACTAACAAGAAGAAGCACACAACATAGGTAAACACACCACACATGAACAAGGCATGATGCACAACAAGCATGATGCATGAAAGGCTACATGAAGCTACTCATGGCAAGAGATGATGCATACAAGAGCAACACATCAAGGCAAGTTTAAATGAGGCCGGGAACAACATATAAAAATTCCGGTAAGTCCTCATATGCATATTTCGAAATTGGTCCAGAACTGAATAAACCTTAAGTTCAAGTAGTTAAACAGCAAGTTAAGATGCACCAAGATGATCTACACGAAATTCTAGTCAAGTTACATATAAAGTTCATTAGATTTGGAGCTACGGCCTAGAAGATATGAGCAAAACAAGTTAAGCATGGCATCGATGCAAAATGCATACAAACATCAAGCAAACACCTCAAAACAAGGATGCAACATGATAATATGGCACTACATGCAAAATCAAGCAAGTTTCATATAGAGCACACTCAAAACAGAGCAACGGTGCAACACACACACACTATAGAAGTCATAACAACAATCTGTCCATAACAGCAACTAGGCATCTTACAAGCATCAAAACAATATGCTACAGCACCCCAACATGATAAAAAAAGGCATGGGCATGAAGTACTAGTAAAGCATAACAAAACATGAACACTGAGCTATCTCCAGAAACAACTAGAACATGCTCGAAAAGACATGGTAAGATTGCAAATAATAACAGTTTCAGACTTTAGCAGAAATAACATCAGTTTGCAATGTTTAGAGCTATCAAACAACATGTTACAGGAACTTATCATGGCAAACAAAGGCATGGCATGATACTACTAAATGCATAGAACAACAGTCCCTTACTGACCATGAGCCAAAAAGGCATAGAAAATATGATGGCACCCATGTAAACATGGCAAGTTATAATACAGATTCAAACATGGCAGGAACCACAATAAGTAGGCATGTTGGTGAGCTTGAACCACTCACCACAGAGCAATACATGGCATGTCAAGGCAACCAACAGTAAGAAGACATGTTTGTCAAGCTATACATGGCAAGAACAAGTTCATAGGATGCATGGATCACCAGCAAACCATCATGGAAACATGGAACTTAATGTTAACAGGCTGACAGCAACATTTTCAAGCAACTTTGGAGCAAGATACGAACAATCTACAGCAAGCTATAAATGCAACCAGGGGCATGTATGGATAGGGCATAACATGCAGATCAAAACATGTTTATAGAACATCTCCAGATTATGCATAGAATGATTAGTAGAAGCATGTTTACATAGCAACAAAATATAACAGAATCTGTCAGGAAAACAGCAACAGCAACTACCCTACTTAGCAAGCTTGATACACTCAGCACACAACTCACAGAAATACATGGTTGGCACCCCTGGAAAGATGGCATGGCATAGATCAACATTCATGTAGACATCAACCTCATAGGATGCACACATCAAACATGGCAAAAATGATAAATGAGCAAGTTATAACAGTTTCAGCAGATTAACATCAACATGCACTCTTCCAACAGCATTTCGGGCATCAAGACGAGCTCAAATGAAAATGATGCAATGGAATGAAATGAAGTACTCGTCGAGGTGAACAGTTTGACATATTACATGCACAAAACGGAGCTACGGATGCAGAGATACAGCATGATGAACATGGCATGATTATGTCAGAAAACAAGGACTTAGTGGATTTTTCACCTCGGGGAAAAGTCAACCGGGACGGAGGCGTGCGGGACGAGGAGATCCAGGGCAGGGACGGGGCCGTTTGGTTGGAGGGACCGGTGGATCTTGTCCCGATCCACCGGATCCGACCGGCGACGAGTCCGGCGAGCGGCGCTGTTGCC